>NC_080772.1:26908928-27215000 GCF_020826845.1 Diceros bicornis minor | reverse complement strand
GTTAATGGAGTTTGTTAGAAACCACTCAGTGAAATAAATTCCCTGATTTATAAAACTGACATTTTCCTGAAATTATCTATTAATTAACATAGATACACTCACATACTATTTTACTAAAATATTCTACATTTGTTTATGATATGAGCATATTTTCCTGATGCATACACGTTTAATTCATTAATTTATACAATAACATAAACATGCAATAAAATATTTCTGGTAAAATAAGATTAAATTACAAGTAGAATATACTTTCAAAAAAATACACACACAGATGGTTTTCACTTATAAACCTGGTTTGAAGTATGAAATGTATCTTATGCAGCTATAATGTTAAGATAAATGTAAAATAAGCAAAAATTCATAATAAAATTAATTTTTAAGACCATTATGTTAGTGCTTTTATCCAATTAGTAAATAAGTACTGATTTTGAGCCTGAAAAATGCTTTGTAACTTACATAATACATATTAAAATAAGATTTAAGAATTCACTATACATATTCACAGTCTCTCTGGGACCTACTTAACAATTCTTCTATATAAAACTGTCACCCGTACATTTTTTTTTCT
Organism: Diceros bicornis minor; assembly: GCF_020826845.1. Lineage (NCBI taxonomy): Eukaryota > Metazoa > Chordata > Mammalia > Perissodactyla > Rhinocerotidae > Diceros > Diceros bicornis. The sequence goes on along the minus strand of NC_080772.1, from coordinate 27,214,429 downwards.
TATGGAAAGGTCATTTTCTGATTTACTTATATTTTTTAAATATTCTTCAAGGAGACAGAATGATTTTTTTTGTTTAATAAGAGTTTAGATTAATACGAATAATTTTATAACAAAGGCCTATAATTTTTTTCATAATCTTTAACAGATGTGCGTACTTTTAAAATGTTAATACTTTGCCTTCACATTATCATATTGTCATATGTTGTAAAAGAAAGCAAAATGGTTGACTTAATATAAACATCAGAAGTATAGAGTTTATCAGTGCTTAGCTAAGATTGGGAAAGGATTTTTTTCATTTATGTGCGCAGTGGTAGTATTCAGACATGATTTGATTTTAGAATATCCCTGTAAAGTTCTTTCTCTGCCCTGATGCACTATATAAAACATTTCTTAACTCATTAATGTCAAGTATAAATTAGTTTTATATTGGAATTTTAACAGTCTAGCCTCCACGGGCAACATAAAAACTAGACCATTGTCAGAAATGGTGTTAGGCTGCATGCAAATTTAAACCAGGTATCATTTATCATTGAAGAAAACACATGATGTATTAAACTTCCAGGTGGCCATACCACAGTCCCCAGTACCACAAATTATTTTGGTTCATCTATACTTTAAAAATATCAACAATTTTTGCTGAACACATGCAGAGCAGTTTCAACAATCATATTTTAATGCGCTCCCTGGATTTACCAAATCAGAGTATGACTAATAGTCAATGTTCAAATGTCTAGGATACATTTTTTCATATATATGTTCTGAATATCTGAACGGGCACGTTGCATTGTATTAATATCATAATTCAAAGGGAAATTTATTAACCCTCCAGTATTCCCATCATTGCTAAAAGTCGCAAATTCTAGGTGGCAGAAGCTAGACAGTAATATCAAATTTTAATAACAATTCCTCTTCTTCAGTCGGGACTATACTGCAGAAAAGCATAAATTGCTGTGACTGACCATCAGTTGTTAGAGAAGCAATCTGACTTCTCCACACCCTTATTTCTGTATCTGCTCTGTCCCTCTGCTGTATTAATGATAGCATGAAAGGTCACATGATAAACGAGTGACAAAAATATCAAAACATATTAGCCTGTAGCTTTGTTATCAGTGTATGACAGAGATGACAGAAAATTGTATTATTCCCCTGAATAATTTTGCGTTACATTTTGCTGGCTAGGCAGAGTGAATTAGGGAGAAATTCCTGCCTCTGACTGTTTGTCTCCTTTTCTGACATACTTGAAGTAATAATATACATTAATAATAGGGATTGTTCTCAGAGAAGGGATAAGAATTCAAGATTCTACAGTCTCCATTCTATAACCTGCTATCCTTGCTTTCTTCTAGCAAAACCAAATTTTCTTTAAAACTATGCATAGAATCCAATATTATTAATGTTAGTGATAATAGGCTATGGTAGAATATAGACCCAGCAAGTGAATCTAGGACAATTAAAAAAAAAACTAAAAAGCAACCTGAAGTCTTCATGACATTTTATTTCGAACTGCACTATTTTATATTTAGAGAGAAGCATGTCCGCTAATTAAATAAAGGCAATCTCAATAATGTTTGATCTATCTTGTTGGGATGTGGACCCAGTAATTACAAATTAGAAGCAGAATTTATACCTGCTGGTTTACAGACTGTCAGGGATTGCAAATCCTGGGGAGATGAGGTTTGCAATCTTTGAGAAGAGATTATAGAAATTGGCGAGGGCTTAATGTCCTGTAGAGCTAGGGTGTAGTCTCCAGGGGTAGGTTAAGTCCTGTCTTGTCTGAGCTCCCGTTTCCTGGGTGAATGACAACATTGCCAACTGAGTCCCATGCTTGTCTTAAAAGGCATCTGTACTGAATTAGTAAAAAAACTCTGGAATATTAATAATATAATCAGACATTTTCTGGAAAGCTATTCAATGCATGCAATTATAGAACATTTATATGGGCACATTTGACTTTAAATTTTAAAAAATATTTCAAACTTGTAGAGAAGAAGTATCTTGATATCATAACAAGAATAAATTTCAAGGAAAGGTATTCTTTTGTTAGTAAATACAAACTAGGCTTTGTGCAAAATGTGGGTAATACAAAAGTAAAAAAGACCAAGTACTTGTCTTCAAGGAGATTAAAATCTAAAATCTAATGATGGAGACAAACTAAATGGCTATTAAAATACAGTGATAAATAGTAAGGCTGTGAGAGAGGAAATGTAAGGAGTACATTTGGAAGCTTACCTACCTGGCCCTGTCTTGTAGCTTCAGAAGAAGCAGATTTAAGGACATATCAGCTGAAATTCTTGATGTAAAGCCAAAGCCCAGAGATCTCCTCATATTTCAGAGAAAAGGCATTTTCTCTGAAACATATCCATTTTTAATACGACAGTTCATATTCAATTCCATTGGAAACGGATTATCCTAGAAAATGACCTAGAAACATTATTTGAAATAATTTTGATGTTTTTCTTTCTTTAAAATTACTTTTATTATTTTATTGATGTCACATTGGCTTATAACCTTGTGTAAATTTCAGGTGTGCATCATTATATTTCAGCTTCTGTATAGACTGCATCGTGTTCACCATCAAAAACCTAGTTTCCATCCATCCCCGAACATAAGTGCCCCTTTACTCCTTTCTCCTCCCCCCATCCCCTTTCCTTCTGCCAACCATCATTTTTTTTAAATATTGATCTTTTTAAAACAAAATAACAACAAAAAAAAAAAAATGAGAAGAGCTAACATGAAACCCCCAAAATATGACTCAGGCTTTTGAATTCTGGTATACCTCTAGTACTTTTAAATAGGAATACTTGCTAAAGCTGAGGAAACACATGAATAAAATTCTCAACTTTGAGGAAATAGAATCTAAGAGGGTTGACAGTTATGCAAACAGATACATTTCATAAGCTCTCCCCACCATTTTTTTTCCCCAATGAACCAACTGTGCTACTGTAGAAGAGTCCAATGACACGGAGGACAGATTTGAAAGAGGTGAGATTTTTCTGGATATCAAAGGAGGAGACAGAAGTTAGTCATTCAGAAAAATAATTATGGGATGATAACCTGGGCAGGAAGCTACCCTACAAAGAATGTAGGTATGAAAATGCTTATCATGTTTGGGAAATCGTGTTTAATTCTATTTGCAAATATGGTACACTGGTGAGAATTAAAATAGATGAGACCAGAATAGTAGGTTATCATTTACTATGCTATGGTTTATACTACAAATAACAGGAAAACCACTAACAGTGGCTTAAACCATAAAAAAAGTTTATTATTTGCTCAACCAGCAGTCCAGAGTTAGTTCAGGGTTTGCTGATGTCATCAAGAATCCAAGCGCTTCCCATCCTTCCCCACCAATATGAAAGCGCTGATTTTCATCTTTGGACTTGTCACCACGGTCAAACGGTGGCTGCCGCAGTCTCAGACGTTGTGTCCTTATAATGACTAAAGCTGAAAGGTCAGTAGAAGAGCAAAAGTGGATCTCTTTACGTACCTGTCTCTCTTCACCACCGAGGAAATTCCTGTCCAGATGACCCTCGGGGTTTCTTTGTCCAAAACTGAATCACATGATCACCTCCATCTGGAGTGGAAGAAGGAAAAGGTTGTAACTGACTCTTCCATAGGAGGAAGAGGGTAAGAGAGAAAAGAGTTAGAGATGGCTTCTGGGGAGGCAGAAACCCATGTCGGCCCTGGGTGGGTCTGCTTGTGCCCTTAGTTTGTATGTACCATGATGGGATTGGAATTCATTGAGGCTGTGAGATTCAGCAGAAAAAGCACACTCTTAGAAAGATTTGTTTCAATCCTCATTGTACTAGTCATTAACATAAAAGTAACATATGTAAAGTATGTAGTGCTGTACCTATTACATTAAGTAGATGGCTGGCATGTATTTTGTTTCTTTTTTTTTAAATTCTGTAGACATTGGGGAGCCATTGAAGCTTGTTAAGGAAGTTAAATTGATCGAGTCCCCAGTGGCTCTGAAGAGAGAGACTACCATGAAAGAGACTAGATGCTATTGTAATAATTTAGAAGTGCAGAGAGCCTGGTCAGAGGCTCTAGTAGTGATGACAGCCAGAAATAAAAGTAAGCAATATTTTAAAGAAACAAAAATCAAGAAAATACACTGATTTATTTATTTTATATTATGGAGTTAAGAAGAGGGACATGTCAAGGATGAGGGTATTTCTTAGTGGATATGGGGTCATCAACCGAGATAGAGTGGCGGAGGTTTTAGTGGGGGGACTATGGCAAATTCACTTATGGGTATATGCTGAGTTTGAGATATCAGCCTCCTTCCAAAGGAGCTGTCTAATTGAAAGTTGGAGATATTGTTAGAACTACTGGACTAAACTAGAAAAGAGCTATGGAATTTGTCAGCATATACCTAGTCATGAAAGCCATGTGAATTTACGAGAAAGCTTATAGAGCAGAGTGTCTTAATCAGGAGTGTCCTACATATGGCTTTTTGGGGATTCATGAACATCCTAAAATTGCACTTAAAATTTGGTGTGTATTTATTTTTCTCTAGGGAGAAGGGTCATAGCTCATTAGAATCTCAAAGACGTCAGTGAACCAAAGAAGTTTGAGAACCACAGAAGACAGATGAAAAGAGAGGAGGATGGGAAGGGAACCAGTGGCATTTAAGGAATAGACAGAGGAAGATGAGTATAGGAAGGAGAATAACAGGGAACGCTTAAGGAAACAGATAAAATGAAATTGCAGAATCTCAGCGAGGAGGGATTTCGAGAACATGCTACAGAGAAGTAAAATGGAACTAAAAGTTTTTTATTCAATTTGGCAACAAAGACATCGTTTTTTGACATCTGAATGAACAGTTTTTCTACAATGCTGCAGCCAAAAGGCAGGGGGTTGACATTTGAAAGGGAGAGTCTGAGAAGAGAGAGAGAAAAAATGAAGACCAGAATTAATGTGAGTTAGATGAAACTATAACATTGCCAAAAGTATCATTTAACATAATTTTTCATTAATTATTTAACTTTGGCAAAATATTATTTATAAGGCCATTTACTTTTATGCAAATAATTATTATATTTATTTTAGAGCTCATTCTTCCTTCATTTAGCATTGCCAAAGATAAGCATTTACTTATTATGTCTCACTAAACAATTATATAGTTTGTTTCTCAGCTTTTTGAGCTGTGTCCACTGATAACATAAATTAAGTTTAATAATTCAAATGACTATTTTTAATCACTGGAAATAGATACCTCAATACCTGTTTACCTTATAGAAAACATCTAAAATATTTCTTAAACTCCCAATGGCTTAGTAATAGTCACTGAAATATAATTACATCTTAATTATCCACTTACAGACTGCATATTTCTCTGAAAAATTATGGACCATTTATAGACGTAGAGAGAGTAATTTGACTTAGAAGTTGTTTTTTTTTTAATCCCAATCTATTTAGCAGTGTAGACAAGGTTGCCTTAAAGAACTTATTTTTTCCAAATTACATCAAATTGGATATTTTTAAATTACTGGTACAGTAATTTTCTCTACCTTTATTTTTCCTATCCATTATTTATATAGTATAATTGAGGTACATGCTATCTTATAATTTACAATCTAAATTGCATTAAAGTCATGGCTAAATCATTTATTTAAATTCTTATCCAATAATACTGAATACTAATTCCTTGAGTTTTCCATGGGGATGAGAGGTTAAATTTCAATGCATGGGCAATTCATAATGGTTATGATTCAGATCTGATCTATGAGGAATTTCTCAATTCCTGACTGTGGTTCACACATCACTTATGGTAAAAACAAATGTGATTACAGACTGCCTTCTAAATATTAGGTGGTACTAGCTTTCAAGGATGCTATTTAATATACCAACACATGAGTAATATATATATACACACACACAAAGAATCTTTGTCAACTTGAGTCATTTTTAAAACAACTACTCATTTACTATTAATTATTCTTTGAAAAAATGTATTATAATTTCATTCATTTATTTATTTTTTCCCCAAAGCCCCAGTAGATAGTTGTATGTCATAGCTGCACATCCTTCTAGTTGCTGTATGTGGGACGCGGCCTCAGCATGGCCGGAGAAGCAGTGCATCGGTGCGCACCCGGGATCCGAACCCGGGCCGCCAGCAGTGGAGTGCGCACGCTTAACCGCTACGCCACGGGGCCGGCCCGAAAAAATGTATTAAAAGATGACACAAACTAAAGATCATGTGTGTACACTTGAAAATACAAGATTGAAAAGAGTGATGCAAGCTAACAGTATAGACAGCAGGCCCAGATTTTTATTCACATATCTGAGTCAAAAATGGTGTTTAACTGAATACTCCCTTAAAACAACTTGCAATATTTTTTTGAAAAAGTTAAAAGATTTCTTTAATTACAAACACACAAATATACACAATCCTCATGAAACAATACTGTAGTTAAAATTTACACTGAAGTCAGACATATTTGCCATGTTTCTGCCATTTACCAGATGTCTGAATTTAGGTACACTGTTGACTTTTCAAAGCCTCTCCATCTGCAATTAGGGGTAATAATCGTATTCCCAAAGCTGTGCAAATTGAGTACAATAATCTGCTAAATATGCTCTTGTATGTTCACACAGAGGCTGCACATAGTGGCTACTCATTAAATGTTAATTTGTACTAAAAAACAAATGAACAAGCAAACAGAGAAAACTAACAAGACCTCTTGGAAATTAGCTGTGAAAGCAGTGGTTTATTGTTATAAAGTACTATCACAACTATTTCCATTTTTCAGGATAACTTGAAGTTCTGGCTATGTCTTTCAACTTGTTTTTTCATAGAATATTCCTCTCAAAATTCTCAAAATATAAGACAAAATAGTCTACGTCCATTCTCATGTTGAAAATAGTTATTGTGTAGTAATCACAAAAATTAACTGGAAATTGGTTAAAGACTTAAATCTAAGACATGATTCCATAAAACTTCTAGGAGAAAACAGGGGAAAAGCTCCTTGACATCAGTCTTGGCAGTGACTTTTTTGGATATGACACCAAAAGCAACAAAAGGGAAAATAAACAAGTGGGACTACATGAAATTAATAAGCTTTTGCACAGCAAAGGAAACCATCAACAAAATGAAAAAGCAACCCATGGATGGGAGAAAATATTTGCAAACTGTGTATCTGATAAGGAGTTAATATCTAAAATATATAAAGAACTCATACAACTCAATAGCAAAAAAATAAATCTGATTAAAAAATGGGCAAAGTATCTGAATAGACATTTTTTCAAAGAAGATATAAAAATGGCCAACAGATGTATGAAAATTTATCAACATCACTAATCATCAGCAAAATGCAAATCAAAACCACAATGAGATATTACCTCACACTTGTTAGGATGGCTATTATCAAAAGACAAGAGATAACAAGCGCTTATGAGGTTGTGGAAAAAAAGGAATCTTTGTGCACTGTTGATGGGAATATAAATTGCTACAGCCACTATGAAAACAGTATGGAGTTTCCTCAAAAAATTAAAAATAGAACTATCATATGATCCAGCAATCCCACCTCTTAGTATGTATTTGAGGGAAGTGAAATCATTATCTTGAAGAGATATCTGCATTTCCATGTTCGTTGCAACATTATTCACAATAGCCAAGACATGGAAACAACATAAATCTCCATCGATGGATGAGTGGATAAAGAAAAATGTGATATCTCTATCTCTATCTCTAAGATAGATATATCCCTAAGATAGAGATAGAAATAGATATATACAATGGAATATTATCCAACAATAAAAAAGGAAATTCTGCCATCTGCAATGACATGGATGAGCGTGTAGTGCATTGTGCTAAGTGAAATAAGCTAGACACAGAAAGACTAATACTGGAATGGTATCACTTGTATGTGGAATCCACAAAAAAAATAAAGAAAGAAAATTGAGCTGTTAGAGACAGAGGGTTGAATGATGGTTGCCAAAGGTTGTAGGTGGGGGAAATGGGGACGTGTTGGTCAAAGGGTACAAACTTTCAGTTATAAGATGAATAAATTTTGAGGACTTAATGTACAGCATGGTGACTATAGTTAATAACACTGTATTACATACTTGAAATTTACTAAGAGAGTAGATCTTGAGCATTCTCCCCCCATCCTTACCCCCCAAAAAATGTAACTATGTGAGGTGATGGATGTGTTAATTATCCTGATTCTGGTAGACATTTCACAGTGTATATATATATCAATCAGCACATTGTACACTTTAAATATACATAATTTTTTTGTCAATTACATCTCAATATAGCTGGCAGAAAAAAAAGATGGCCCGGACAGCCGTTATTGAAAGCAGGAACTTACAAAGGTGTAGAAAAAGATAACAATGTTTGATAACAATGATTGTATATGGATGGTAGAATTTTAAATATTTTGATATTTTCTTTTGTTCTGCTGAACATTGTTTTCCAGCTTCTCTGAAGTGCATATACATTGTTTCTGTATTATGGAAAACAATAAGCAGTTTTGACTTAAAAAGAAAAGAAAATTGTCATTGTGTATTCTTTCCTTCAATTTGATCTTTATATTGATCCTGTTTGATTTATAGTATACCTTATTCTGTAATTGTCTTGGTTTATGGGATCTTATTTTGACATTGTTAATGTATAACTCTTCTATATCCAAAAATAAAGTGTGCTGTGGTACAAACAATAGCACTCTTCTTACTTTCTTTGTAAATTTCCATATGGAATTCTCACTAGCTCTATTAAGCATGTCAAAAGACAGTCTCGTATTTAACAGATTGCTTAAAAAATATATTTCACATTAATAACATAGTACCATTGGTATCTAGTGGCTCATAAAATGATTTTGCATTTCATAGATATGTCTAAAATTCAAAAGTCTTACAATTTATACCTGAGACTGTACTAAATTGCATCAATGGTTAAAAAAAACTACTGTAAGTAATAAACTCCTACTGAACAATAGGTAAAAATGTAAAATCAGAATTGTAATTCATTGAATTGTTCATAGTTGCTTGTATAAATGTTATCTATTGGGTTATTTATATTTCTGTGTATTTCTAATAGTTATCTATCAATTTTAATGCATTAAATAATTAAGACAATGTTTGTAATTTTAGGAATAAATGTGATAATTGTTTAAATGAAGTTTTTTAGGTAATTATGGTCATTATTACATATCCATTTGCAGACGATGAGCTTGGGTTTTCATAAACAATGTAAATTGTCAATGATACATTAGTTTTTAGTACTGATCTTGCTTTACACAATATCTAATTTACATCACGAAAACGGGATCTGTGTATGTTAACAACAAAAACCAAACCAAACCAAAGTCCTAAAGTATAGACTGATGTAAAGAGCTTTAATGTAATTAGGATGTTAACAGTTATTCCACTCACCTTTACAAGCCTGATATATGTGATATATATGTGGGTATACGTGGGCACATAGGTACACAGAAACATCAGACAGGAGAGGGTAGAGAGTGTCATCCCTTATAGTCTCCTCATATCTGGAATGTCAGATTTAGAGATTCCTAAGATGTATATGCGGTGGGCAGAGAGGAAAATTTAAAACAAAAGACAGCAGCATGTATTGCTTACAATGATGCATACTTATTATCATGAAGCACAACATTCATTCAAATTATAATATAATTACCTTTTAAAAATTATTTCATGATCTGAAGTTAATGGTATAAGATAAATAGTAACATAAATGACCATTCATTGGGCACTTACTATATTCCTAGCACCATGTTAAGCCTGTTAATGTTCACATTAATCTTCTATAGTAGAAAGGAAAAGAAAACTGGCAAGTGTAACTGAATTGCCCCATGGTTGGACGCCTAGGGGTGAGGGATAGACTGACACGGAGCCTGGGTCTCTGATTCTTAGCAATGGCGCTGCAGTCGTCAGAGTTTTTCCAGTGCAGATTATAGGGACCCAATGCAAACAGGCCTCATCAAACAAAAACCTGAGATTCAAGGATTTACAAAACCAGGAAAGCTAGGGGTGGATTCAGTGACTCATTCAACGTCATCAAGATGCTTTTTCCCCCTTGTCTTTCTCTCAGTTGTTTCTCTCTGAGTGTTGGCAGACTGTGTTTTACCCACGGGGCCCAAAGTGCCCACAGAAACTCCAAGTTTACATCAGCTGTCTTAGCAAACACTAGGCAAGAATTTCCTTCCCTGGAGTCATATCTCAGGAAGGTTTTTAAATATTCTCTAAGGAATAGTCTAAGGAAATTTTCAATTTGCTGGTTTAACTATGTATACTTTTGAGGCCCAAGGGGTGGGAATTTTCCCATCTGAGTCCTGTGGAGTGACAAAGGGACAACCACTCCTCTAAAAAACCAAGGTCAAGTTTCCGTTTACAGAACAACTGGGATAAAAAGCATGAGTCCAATTCTTTAAGACATATGCATATTTTGAAGGCATATTTTTTGGATAGGAGAAAATGAACAAAAATTTAATAGTAATTACCTTGGAAGTGTGATAATTTTGTTTTATTATAATTGCATTTCCCATATTTTAAAAATTATCTTCCATTAACATGTTATTTCTATACCTTGAAGGAGAAATTATTAAAGGAAGAATATAAAAAGGTATAGCAATTTAGAATAATTATTTACCAAAAGTATTAATACTACTCTTTGTAATTAGAATTCAGTGAAATGTTACCTTTTATTTTACAGTCATTGTATAAATATATAATCAGTGGCTATGTCCAATAATGATAACTATTTCCTTAGACAATATTTTAAACCAATTTTGAGATTGAGAGACTTTTCACATCAATTTCTGATCTTCTATGATAGGCTTCGCTTTCCATATTTTTGGGCAAATAAATATAGTTAATATTAAGATACTTTATGCATTAATTTAATTGAACCATGTTTTCAGATAACTTGTAATTAACATTTTATTTTATGTTTTTTCTCATTTTAATTTTTTCCTATCAAATTTCCGCTAGTATAAATTTCTTGTAGTTTCATCCAAATTTTATTTACTTTATAGTATTACGGTGCAGCAGACACTGCTCTGATTTTTGAATCATGTCCAGTTTCTTTTAATTTACATTCTTTGATGAATGCCTCATGTATCCCTATTTAAGATTTCAGAAACATAAATATATTGTGGATTGTTTTTGAATATTACTAATCTTTTTATTGCATTCATTCCATACAATTCCTTTTTCGTCTTCTCACACTTTTATTAAGTGAAGTACATTTACCTACAATAACATGCGCAGATCTTAATGTGCAGTTCTATGAGTTTGGATAAACATGCATATCTGTGTAGCCACTATCCCTTTCAACATATAGAACATTTGAGTCACCCGAGAAAATTTCCCCTGCTCTTTTCCAGTAAGTCCCCCACTCCTACCCGAGGCAATGATTGTTCTGACTTCTATGAACATAATCTTTTTTGCTTATTCTTTAAATCCATATAAATGAAATAATGGAGACTTCTTGTTTTATGTGTCTTTCTTCAACATGATTTTTTGATATTCATCCGAGCTGTTATGTACCACCAATTTTTCTTTTTCTTTGCTGAGTAGTATTCCATTGTATGAATACACCACAAAGTTTTTATCCAAAAGTGTTTTTGAGTTGGTGGACATTTGGGTTGTTTTCAGTTTAGAGCAATTACAAGCAATTATCGTATGAATATTCTTCTATGACATTTTATTTTTGATGTTTATGACATATGTTTTTATTTCTCTTGGGTAAATAAATAGGAATATAATATCTTGGTCAAAGGATACATGCGTATTTAAATTCACAAGTAACTACTTTGCAAGAGTTTTCCAAAGTGGTCATAGTATTTTAAACTTCCACAAGTTATATATTAGAGTTCTTGTTGCTTCAGATGTTTATCAACATTTGGTGCCGTGTTTTTGTAATTTAGCTACTGTAGGGTATGAAGTGATCCCTCAGGGTGGGTTTGCATTTCTGGGATGAGTGATTACACTGAGCTGTTGTAGCCTGAAAGCAGTAATGGACAATATAGAAACAAACAGGCGTGACTGTGTGGCTGGCTGTGGGCCATACTCTGACAATCCCTAGTTTGGAAACATGTTAAGTTTCAAACATTAGGCTTTTCTAGGTATCTCCCTAGTCTCATCACCTAATTTCATTCTGTTGTGGATTGTCAATCTTTAAACATTTATTGAAACTTAGTTATGGCCCAGAATAAAGTTTATATTAATAAATATGCCAAGTGCATTTACAAAGAATTGAGTGTTATTCAGATTTGGGTGTAGAAGTATATAAATGTCAATTGAGTCAGATTGAATGCTAATATTATTTAAATCTTCTATATTATTACTGATTATGGTTTTCATGGACTTATTAAATCTGAGTGGTATAAATTCTCAAACATGTTTGTGAATTTGCTTATTTCTCATTTACTTCTAACTTTTGCCTTGTGTATTTAAATCTCTAATAGGTCCATATATATTTAGTATTGTTATATCTGTTTGAGTAATCATTATAAAATATTCATTATAAAATATCCTGCTCTAAATGTGATAACATTATTTGCTTGAAAATCTATTTTTTCTGATATTAAGAGTCATTTCATATTTCTTATAATAGGACTTTGCGTTGTATATTATTTTCCATTTTTTAAATTTAACTTAGATTTGTTTATATATTTATAATGTGTCAGTATATAATTAATATATACTGACAGTATATAATAATTAGTATATAATTTGGACTTGCTTTTTTATCCAGTCTGACACACTCTGCTTTTAATTGGAGTGTTTCGTTCACTTATATTTAACATAACTATTGATGTGATTGGGTGTAAGTCTACTGTCCTATTTGCTTTCTATGTGCCCTGTTACTTGTTCTCTTATTCTTCCTTTACTTTTATTTTTTTAGTAGATTATTACATCTTTTCTTTTGGATTTTTAGCTATACTTCTTCGTTACACTATTTTCTTAGTGAACTGAAATACACTAACATATCACAGTCTACTTAGAATTAATATTTTGTTGTCACATGTAATTTGTGAAACTTACAAGAGCATAGGTCCATTTACTCCATCCTTTGTCAATCGTTTCCATATATTTTACTTCTGCATGTGTTATAAACCTAGCAATGCATTAATACTTTTCCTTTAACAGTCAATTGAGTTTTAAGTAATACATTTAAAAAAATAATCTTTTATATTTACCTACATATTTTTAATTTTTAATGTTACTATTTCCTTCACATGGTTGTGAATTTCCATCTGGTACCATTCTCCTTCAGCCAGAAGAACTTTCTTTAGTATTTCTTATATAATAAATCCACTCAATATATTGTTAGATGTAAATTTAAGGGAAGACTTTTTTCTTTCAGCATTTTAACACTGATATTCTGGTGTCTCTGAGATCTCTTGTTTCTGAGGAAAAGTCAGCCTTTATTCTAACTATTTTCCCCCAACATATAATGTGTCTTTTCTTTCTAGCTGCTTTTAATATATTCTCTTTATTTTTCATTGTCAACAGTTTGAATAGAGGTGCTGATGTGTGTTTTTATTTGTGTTTATCCCGTTAGTATTCTCTGAGCTTCTTGGACGTAGGGTTTCTATTATCAAATTTGAAAAACAGTTGTCCACTATTCCTCCCTTTTTTCCTCTTTCCTTTCCTTCTGGAACTCCAATTATGCTAGCGCACTCAATACCGTCCTACAGGTGATTCAGATTCTGCTGAGTTTGTTCAATCTTTGCTCCGTGTGCTTCATTTATATGTTTTATATGGAGCTCTTTCCAGGTTCACTGAGTCTTTCTTCTGAAGTTTAAAAACTTCCATTAAGCCCATCAAGTAATTTTTTTATTTTAGGTATTTTATTTTTTTGTTCTAGAATATCATTTGATTCTTTTTAGAGCTCTCATATCTTTCCTGAAATTTCTTATCTTCTCACTCATTATATACATTTTTATCTGCAAATTTTTGATGTATTTATAATACTTATTTTAAAATCTTTGCTAATTTTAATATCTGGTCTTCTGGGGGTTTGCATCTATTAAATGTTTTTATTTCTTGAGTAATCTTGGTTAATTGATCTTGAATAATCTTGATTATTTCTTGAGTAATAATCTTGAAGACATGAGTTATGTGTTGCTCGTCATTCTCATAACTAGTGATTTTTAATTATGTACCTTATATTATGGATGATGATACATTGTAGAGACTCTGGATTCTATTTTCTTCCTGTGAAGAGTGTTAACATTTTTTTCTCAGTAATCAATTAAATCACTGTGTACCTTCTCAACACTTTGTTAGGGCAGGTGTATTTTGGCTTTGTCCTTAGTCCAAAGTAGTAGTCCTTAGTCCTGGGCTTGATCCTTGCTCCTCTGACATGGTCCTTCTGGGAGTTTAATTGAAAGTCTAAGGTGTTGGCCAAGTTGCTAACTTGACAGGATTTGTACTTATAACAATTTCTACAGCGTAAGTAATTTGCTGAAATTTCTGCTCTGCTCTTTTCCTCCACTAGCTATTGCATTTTTGTTGTGCTTGTACAGTTTAGGAGTCATGGCAACCCATATGCTCATTTTGAGGATTCCTTCTCTATAGCTACTTTTCCTAGATTTCATTACTCAAGTTCCAGCCACTTCAAATTTCTGCACAGTAAATCTGCCACTTTCTGTTTTAGCTCTATTCACTACCACAGTTGTGAGAGATGGGGGTATCTTTAGGGGAAAACCCAGTTAAATGTGGATTTCTCCTAGAGTTCTTTCTTTTAAATAGCTGTTCATCTCCAATTTCTGCATGGCTTCAAAAAGTTATCGGTTAAATTTTGTCCAGAGTTAATATTTTTTATTGGAAAGTGCATTAGTCCAATGAAGGCTACTATGCCACTACTGGAAGCAGAATATACATTTTTTTTCCAAGTACTATTCTTCTCTAACAAATTCACCAGTAGGATGCTACAAATATTGTTGCTAGAACTACTTCTTATGCTGAGATGAAGAACTTGGAAAAAATAGATACATCTTATTTTAAAGGTTAATTTTCATGGTAATTTGGGTTAGAATATTAATGAATTTTTCTACTCTTTTGTCTAATAATGCCTTTGCTGTATCAAAGCCATATGAGAAAAACTACTCTAAATAAATATCAGATATTTAATTAGGATTCCATTGTCTATGTGTAGTAGAATTATTTATGGCTGTAATAACTCACTTGCTATTTTTCTTCTGTATTTAATTTCCAATCAATTTAATTAACATTGTATGTGCCTATAGGTGGAACATATGGTATAATAAAATGTATATGACCCTGGGAATCAGGCTTACCTAAATTTTAATCCCAAATTTCCTTTATGAGCTCAATGACACTAAATATTTTTAATCAACTTGAGCTTCAATTTCCTTATCTATAAAAATAGAGATAATTTATGTTAAATAATTTTAACCTAAATGAGCCTTGTTAATATAAAATGTACACTGAATTAATCATTATTATCATTTTTGTACTTTGATATATACATACACATATGTATACATAGAATTATGAATGTATATTTACTATAAATACACATTGTGCATAGTTACTAAATTTTAATTCTAAAATTCATGTGGAAATTTGGGGAACTAGGATAGTCCAAAAAATCTTGAAAAGGAAGAATAAAATTGGAAGACTCACCTTTTCAGAATTCAAAATTTACTACAAACCTACTGTAATTGAAGCAGTCTGATACTGACATAAGGACAGACACAGATCACTAGAATAGAATTGAGAATCTAGAAATAAATTCTCACATTTATGGTCAATTGATTTTGACAAAGGTGCCAAAACAATACATTGGGGAAAGCACTGTGACAGCTCAATCTCTACATGTAAAAAATGAATTTACATCCCTACCTCACAAAGTACACAAAGATTAACTTCAAATGGTTTGTAGATCTAATCATTCAAAAAAAGTTCAAAAAACTACAAAATTCCTAGATGAAAACATAGGAGTAAATTTTCATGACCTCGGGTTAGGCAATGGCTTATTAGATATGACATGAAAGTATAAGCAACAACAACCACAAAAGTTTAAATTGAACTTCATCAAAATTAAATATATTTGTGCGACAAATATGCCATCAAGAAAGTGAAACACAACCCACAGAATGGGAGAAAATATTTGACATACATTTATCTGACAAGGCACTTGTATCTACAGTGTATAAAGAAATCTTCCAACTCTATAATAAAAAGACAAATAACCAAATTAAAAATGGACAAAGGATTTGAACTCTCACTTTTCGAAAGAAGGTATACAAATGACCATAAAGACAAGAAAGGATGCTTAACATTATTACCTATTGGAAAATGCAAATCAAAACCACAATGAGATACCACTTCACACATATTAGACAGATAAAGTAAAGAAGACAGACAATAAGTATTGACAAGGATGTGGAGAAATTAGAACCCTCATACATTGTTGGTAGGAAAATAAAATGGTGCTGCTGTTTTGGAAGACAATTTGGCAGCCCTTCAAATATACAGTTACCATACAACAAGCAACTCCAATCTTAGGCATATACTCAAAAGAAATGAAAACATACGTCTATGCAAAGCTCGCACATGAATGCTCATGGCAGCATTATTTATGATAGCCAAAAAGTAGAAATAACCCACATGTCCCTAAACTGGTGAATGGATAAACAACGTGTGGTATATTGATACAATGGAATATTATTCAGTAATAAAAAGAATGAAGTACTGGTACATGCTACAACACAGATGAACCTTGAAGGCACTGTGCTAAGTGACAGAAGACACTCACAAAAAAACATATATTGCATGATTCCATTTATGTGAAATACGCAAAATAGAAAAATCCATAGAGACAGGAAGTAGATTAGTAGTTGCCTAGGGTTGCAAGGAGGGTGGTGGGGGTGGTGGTGCTGGGAGGTGGGGAAGAGCGGGAATGGAGAATGACTGCTAGCGTGTACGGAGTTTCCCTTGGGGTAATGAAAATCTTCTAAAATTAGATTGTGGTGATGATTGCACAACTCTGTGAATAAGCTAAAAGCCATTGAATTGTACACTTAAAATGAGTGAATTTTGTGGTATGTGAAATGTATCTCAATAAAGTTGTAAAGACAAATTTACAAGACAAACCATACTAGTTGTTTCTCAGACTTTAATACATTTGACAGTAATAAAGCTCAAGTATTTCGTTTATTTTAATGTTGGCAAGATGTTTTATTACCTAAAAATCATTTCTCATCCAAGTGAAGCACAAACTTTACCCAAATTTGCGTCTGCTTTTATGTTTTATATCCTTCCTGCTCTTGTCCATAAACAAAGTTTAATTTAATTATAACCACGGATTAGAACATCTCTTGCATTTTGTCTTCCTTATTTTTTAAAGGATAATGACATTTGGGCTTTGTGACTAATTCAAAGTATTTTTCAAGTACAAATCATTAGTACTATTTGTGTGTGAGTAAATCCAATAAAGTTTCCTCTCAAATAAAATTTTTGTCAAAAATAGTTGGACAAAACTATGTAGTATAGAATGCTGAGATGATTTGAAAACTAAAACAAGAAGTGAAAAGTACCATCTGAAAAGATGAGTGTGGCAGAGGGTAAATCGTGATCAGAAAGAAAGATAAGAGAACCATTTCTATATCCTCCTGACTGCCTTTCTTTTGGTGGAGATGAGCCAAGATAGGCTGGACTCGGATGCTCTGTGCCATATCGTGTTCTTCTTATACCTGAAATCACAAAATTGTTCACAGAGTGCAAGACTGCTTCACTCTGAGAATATTTCAATGCTAATATATTTCAGTATATTTTCAAGTATTAAATCATAACCGTGAATGAGTTTTGACTGTAAAGGAGGTGATATACTCACAGATATCATTAACATAGTTTCTTTTTAATTGACTCACAAAATTCTCTAAAAAAATTGATTCCACTAAAATATTTTTTTAAAGAATTATGTAAAATTTCCAATTAGTAATATTTTTACTACATACTTTTAACATTATAGGAACTAAGTAACAATATATCAAATGAATTTATCTAACTTGGATTACAAAAAACTGTTTAAAATGGAGAAATAAAGGTTTTTTAATGGATGAAGAATTAAATTTAACTATGAAGGTAGATTCTAAAATATAAAATTGCTGGCTATGGATAAAAGGTCATATTTAATCCATATAATATAAAAATTAAAAATAAACTTAAAACACTTTTTATTTGAAAGTGAGATTTCTAGTTATAAATCACTGTATTTGAGGCTTATTTTCTAAAGTGGATATGAACAATGCACTACTTTCTGAGATCACCATAAAAGCTGCCTTTACTACGTGTAGAATAATATATGTAATGCACTCTAGACATTCATTGAACATCTGTGTGTTTTTAGTATTTCAGTACAGGACAGAAATTGACTATTTGTGAGAAGAAAGCATTAATAAATGACTGAGCCATCTTCCTAAGTTCAAGTGCAAAGTTTTGCAAGAGCCAATCTGCCAGAAAAACCCATAATGAATTTATATCCAACATCTCAAATTATTAAAATGCTACCAAAGCCTCATATAATGTACATTGATGATTATCTTTCCTTAGCATACATAGCCCTGGAAATAATAGAGTTTACCTCTCTGTATAAGCATGCTTCTTCATAAACCAGGTTGGTGGTCATTTCCAGTTTTGGAGTTGGACCCTACATTTTATAATGCAAATTTATATTTTTTCTTCAATATTGTACAGTCATGCATCACTTAACAAAGTGGATACCTTCTGAGAAATGTGGTGTTAGGCAATTTTGTAGTTGTGCAAACACGATAGCGTGCACTTACACAAAGCTAGATGGTATAGCCTACTACACATCTAGGCTGTATGGTGCTAATCTTTTGGGACCATTGTTGTATATGCGGTCCATTGTTGACCGAAACGTCATTATGCAGTGCATGACTGTATATTTTTTCATTGTCAACATTTTGGTATTTTGATTGTTCACACACTATCACATTTATTATTTTACATGGAAATCATATTATTCTCCTAATTGCTTTAATCTTAATGTAAAATCCAAGTCCCTGCAGACAATTTTATAAATCATTCTGGAACTCCTGGGCTTCCTTGATCCTCAAATTGGATAACACTGACTAGAGGAAGGGCTGATGAATTTGTCAAGTTATAAAAACGCTGCATTACTTCCCTGAGAGCAATAGTGACACACTGTGCAGAGTTTCATAATCCTGATAGTCAATTCTACTGTTTTGCACTTACTTTTCCCAAGTATAATAACATGGGGTACAGAGTTAAACATAGAATCAATAAAAGTTCAGTGATCCATTTACACGGTTAGCCAGCTCTCAGCCGGGATCTAACTCGCCACACTCGAGTTCCCAAGAGCCACTTCTAGCCAAATTCTCCCACTGATTTATGGTTTGTGTTCTTGTAGTAGGTAGAGAATGTACGATATACACCATTTGATATAGGCATAGATCCACAGTTTAGTCACTCTCCACCACCAAACAGAATTTTGTTATTGAGGGAACTGGCTTGCAAGATCAATTCTAATCTGAAATCCAGATGGATGGGTTCTGGTTTCTTCTGAAACTTGTATGTTTATCCTCATAAAATTATCACTGAAACTCAAAAAGATACGGTATAAGAGTCTCCTTTTCTTTCCCTTCTCTCAACTCTCATCATTTACTCTAATATAGTTTGTTATCTGCATATTCCACCAAGGCCAAGACACAATGTGAGCAGACTCTTAAAAGCCATCCTGCTCCCAGCATCTACCTTTTCATGCCTTTGAAATGAATTTTCTTGGAAGATAGCATACAGGTAGCCAAGACAAATGCATAAATCTCTCATATAATAATTTGATTTTTTCCTCATTGTCTTTATAGATCAATTTATTTTTCTCCAACTAAAAAGTCATCTTCGCCTATCTATATCCTGTACTTGGTTTCTGGGGGTTTGTCTAGCCATTTCAAGAGACTATTGTAAAAATGGAACAGAAATATCAAAAACCCATTATAAGTACTTTAAAAACATTTTACACCTGTGTTTTTAATATTTCAAGAATCTTTTAAAGATAGGGTTGAAAGTGATTTTTATCAACATTAAAAATATTTTAAAACAAGGAAAAACAAACCCTTTAATTTTAAACTACAAAACACAACTTTGGATACAGGTATCACTTCTAAAATTTGGATGACACTTTGCCAACTCCAGGCAACAAGAAAAGAGCAATGGCCAATTATGGACATAACAACTCCTCTAAAATATAAACTTAGACTATCTTACCTAGAATTTTGCAGTAAGAAACAGGAAAAGAAAAGTTCTCTTTAAAATTTCAGTATAAATGTAAGTTTTAGATTTCATATATTGTTGGCATTAGCTAGAATTTATGTATAAAGTGATATATAATATATGGTTGGATACTCAAAAAGTCTTAGTGTAGCCCTGGAAGACAGAAAGAGATGCTGATAGTAAATGAACCTTCTGGAGATTCCTTTCATATTCGTTTAAACAGTAGTCACTAAGAACCTACTAGATACAAGGTACTAGTGACAGAAATGAATAAAGCAGCTATCTTTCATGGGACTCATCTCCTGCAAACACTGGAAAAGTTTTAAGAATCTAGAAATGCTGTCATTATTGTTATGACTTTCCTTACCTGTGTCCAGCTCCAAGGAATCTGAGATTTCCTGAGCATACATCTTGCTGTGAGGAACATAAGAGGGGATCTACATGGATAGCCTAGCAAAATTTCAGCAGTGCCATTCATCGTTCCTCTAAGCATGCATAACTCAGAATACTCCTGACCAGATTGTCATTGTAAACTATGGACTCAAAACTCAACTCAAAAACTCAACTCCTAGCCATATAGTTTCAATAATCATTGTCTTTCCCATTCACTGTGAGATATTTTAACCAGCATCTATATCACTATATGTTCTTGCTTGATTAAGAGCATTTGAAAAAGGTAAATCTTCAAAAATTTTATCCCAAAATGAATTGTTTACTCTTTAATCATAAATATGACAAATAACTTTAAAAGCATTAACTAAAACAATATTAATGAATATATGAATTACTTTTATTGTTTCAAGACTATGTACTAGAATCAAGGGTAGATTTCACCTAATAATCAATATAATTTAAAAAATAAATTATTTAAGCCAATGAAATATAGGAAAGTTTCAATTAAATTTTCTATAAGGTGACAAAAAAATTCAGAAGCTATTTAATGAAATCAATTCATACAAAGTATTACTTAAAGTTACAAACTATACTTATAAGAAATGATTATCCAGCTTATTCTCTTCCATTCTCCTGTAATTGGATCCTATGAAAGTCATATAAAAACCCGTTATTTTAAAACCTTTATTCTAAAAGCAGTAGAAGATATATGCTCAAAGAATTCTTTGACGCTGCCTGAAATGATACCAGAAGAAGGATATAGATAAATGTGGATCTATTTTTAGGAAAAAGAAATACTTTCACATGATGTACTTATGCTACAGTTGAATGTTGAATAGCAACTGTGGAGGATGGAGAAAAACTAAAATCAAATTTAGTATTCAAATAATAAATCCACAGCACAGACTATTCTAGAAACTATTAGAAGTTAAATGGCATGGACTTTTCCTTGAGAATGTATAATCTAACAGAGTTACAAGATAAATATAATTAGCACTTATATTAATGAAACTAGTTGACATAATGATAAAGTTGTATAATTACCAGATCTCACAATATTACAGAAACAAAGAGAGAAACTTAAAAATATAATTTAAAAGACAAATTAACTAAGTTAGTTTTTACTATAAGTCTTGAATACTGAAAGGCAAAAATAGATTAACAATAAAGGGAGAGGTGGCATCCTAAAGCAGAATCCAGGTAATGTACTGTCCTGTCTTCAAATGGTAACTCAGACTCTGGTGCAGAGTAACTACACAATAAGTCCATGTACAAAGAAATGATGCAATAAACAGACCATTGAATGAAGCAGATGGGTGCTTCAGTCAGTTACGTGTTTGGTTTTTAGAACTGAATTTTATTTTTAAGGTCCTCTTATCTCTGAAAAGTATTACAATTTGGTTAAAAAGAAGTAGAAGGGTTTCAGAAACAGAACTTGTTCACTTAAGAGAAACACAGAATTTAGGAGCTGAAAGTCTCCCAACATTCATTTCAGGACACACTGCATAGGAGTCATGATGCCTAAAAAACACAGGGACTTTGCTTACTCTATGAACAGTTTCTAATAAGTATAACAGAGAACAAAAATAGACACACTAAAACACATGCGCACCTACCTACACACACAGAGCAGCAATTTTACAAGAACACATTCCACGGTTACAGAGAAAAAATCTTTAGTAAAAACTCACCATCAGGAATTTCATCCACAATTGCAACCTTCTGTATGAGCACGCTATGGCCGAAAGATGTTTGTTTGAATAGTAAAGTAAGTTGCCTACTGCAAACAGTCCATATTGAAGAGGAAGAAGAAAACAGAGGAGCAGAGAGCAAGATGCTGGAATATTTGGGGGCAAATGAGGTGAGAGGCTAAAACAGAAATGTGCTGTGCAAAAAAAGATTTGGAGAAGAATTACTGGGAAAATGTACAAAACTGGATTATGTGAGCTAGGGAAAAAAGTTTGGCAAAGCTGATTTTAATTTCATAAGCCTGTGAGAGTAAGAGAATAATAGTCCTACTGCTAAATATTTTAACGACCTGGGCATTTTAACCTCATTTAAAGATACCAAATTTCAGTAAAATATTTTCCAAAAGGTCTCGTTTGAAAGCTGTAGAATGATTCCAAAAATTACTGTGTGGCTTCAGCACTTACTGGTATCAAAATATTTCTAGTGAAATAATTGACTTTTTATTAACGAAATGCTTTCCAAATTTTCCCCGGTCTGTTTTAATATTTCAAGGAGGGGCAATAGCCTTGGCTCTAATAAGATCCAAAGCTAGAAACATCTGAGTCACCCTCTACTTTTACCTCCATTGTCAATATCTGATTAGTCACCAGGTCCTGTAAATTCTCTTTCCAAAATGTCTTTTGAATCCTTGCTGTTGCTAATATCCCCTTAGTCTCAGCTCTCACCATTTTTTCATCTGCATTGACTCTGCAGTTCCATCAGAAATTTCCTCCTCCAAAATAGAGCTTAAATCTGACTACCTCTCTACATCTCCATTAGCACCAATCTGGTCTAGGCACCATTGTCTCTATTCTGAAACACAGCAACAGTTGCCCGAATCATCCTGCTACGTCCCAGAGTCTCCTTTTTGAGTAAGACTCTGGTTTTTACCCCGCCTGCCCCTAGCTTATTGTCCTTTGATGGCTTCCTCTTGATTTTCGGATAAAATTCCTCAATATAAGCAACAATGCCCTAAATTGTCTTGCTGCACCCACATTTATAAACTCACCTAGAACCCCTCTCTCCTCTTTCTCACTATACCTCAGGTCCACTTGGGCATTCTATTTTCCCACCTATAACTCAATCTCTTTCTGGTTACGAGGTCTCTGCATTTGCTGGTACCAACGACTTGTAGATCTTTCTTTTCGACTGTTGACAGAGCTGACTCCTTCATCCTTCATGTCTCAGTTCAAATGCAGCTTCCCCCAGAGAAGGCCCTGCTGACCACTTGATCCTAGGTGGTGAATGTTTCCCCCACCCAGCTAGATAGAGTCTATCACATTTTCCTGTTTATTATATTATAGTTCATACACTAGATTTTCAAAACATTTGTTGGAGGAGATCATTGAGAGGATGTGACCAAGGTCGACCTGTGAGCTAGACCTGGGCAATTGGAGGTCCCCGCTCCCCTCCCCTGTCCTTAGAATGTACCTTCAGCCTACTATTCCCACACTAGAAGCCATTTCAAGGATGCAGCCTTGAGAGAGTAGTGTGTTGTTGAGACCATCTGGACTGAATATGTGACTGAACCCAGTTAAGGTCTCTGTATAATCTTTTAAGATTCTGGCGGGCCAGTGGGGAGATCTACTTGTCTTGCAGGTGCTCAAGACAAGCCTCCCAGTTCCTTTGCTTTTTTGCTTATTAAACTGCCATCTACCAATCGGAGTGGTCTGCCTCTTTCTTCGGTCTCTCCTTGCCCTCCACGTATGGGAGCCAGTTTCGAATTTCTCCCCGGGGAGCTCTGGATGTTGTGAACCAGCAACACTTTACTGTTATTATATTCAAAGTAGTAAATGCACACAATTTTACATTTCAAATGACTCACGTGAAAAGTACTAATCATCTGCTCCATCTGCATTCCCCAGAATCAACTGCTTTCAACTCTCTTCGGGTGTTTAGTTTCTTGTTTCTAAATAGTCCACTAATTCTATTATTTCTTAAAAATTTTTGCTTTAGAGGTTACCATTTGAATCCTTAAAACTGAAAATAAGAAGTTAGCTCTCTTAGACTTACCAAATCCATCTAACTCCTATCCTCCCAGTTTTGCTTTAAATCGATCATCACAGTATTATTATTATTATATGTTTAGTATGCAGAGCTGAGTCAGGTAGTGTACAATGGTTATATTTACTTTTTATAATACATTTTGTTTACCCTAGAGTTGATTGCTTCATCTTTTTATTCGCTTAATATTCTAAAAACCTATGACCAATTTATCCACAGACTTCACCAGAAGTGTACATTGCTTCTTGATGTGTGCAGACGGATTTATCTGTTTTAGTTTTTTGTGGAGATATCACTCTTGTGTTCTATTTTCCTTCCTTCTCATCAGCATTTTGAATTCTTAATATTTCTTGGTGCCTCTCCTCCTAGAGAGATGATTTGCTTTCTCTCTCTCTTTTTTTTTTTTTGTGAGGAAGATCAGCCTCAGCTAACATCTGTTGCCAATCCTCCTCTTTTTGCTCAGGAAGATTGGCCCTGGGCTAACATCCATGCCCATCTTTCTCTACTTTATATGGGACGCGGCCACAGCATGGCTTGACAAGCTGTGCCTTGGTGCGCGCCTGGGATCCGAATGGGCCAACCTGGGCCTCCAAAGTGGAGCGTGCGCACTTAACCACTGCACCCTGTGATTTGCTTTCTTAAGACTGCATCTTCCCACCAGAACTCAAGTCTCAGTGGGGCAGAGACTTCGCCTTGTTCTCTAGTGTTTCGTGAATGAATTGAAGGGTACTTGGCACCCAGCAGTTACCCAGTGAACATTTGTTCAATGAACTCTAACTGAGATTCTTTCTACTAGATCTTTCCTTGACGCAAGGCTACTCTGCTTAACATTGCTCTGGTTCTCCAGTGCTAGGGTTGAGTTTACGCTCTTTAACCTGGCCTGTAAAGCTGCAATTCATCTATCAATATATCACCCTCTTGTCATTCTCTCTGTACTCCCCACTTCCATCAAACTGCAAATCAGGGCATTCTTTCATCACATTTATTTACATTTTGCAGTACTTGGCTCCTGTTCTATATGTGACAACCCACTGCTGGTTCTTTATTATGTACATCCCATGAAATCATATTCTTCAACAGTTCTCCAGATCTTCAGCTAGAGTTAATCCTTTCTCCTCTATTCATGCCTTTTAACTCTGCTGCTTTCACAGTGTGTGCCACAAACCACTAACTTTGGCATCACTTGGAAATTTGTTTCAAATGCAGAATGCTGGGCCCTTCAGAATTTGCATTTTAGGAAGATTCTCAAGTGATTTATTTGCCCATCAGGCATTGAGAAGCATGATTTAGAGAACCTTTTAAATTCACAAGATAGTTGGCTCCCCACTCCCCACTGTAAACTGAACTGTGATATACTTAAGGGAAAAATCTTATGGATCCAAATGCCTGTAAGTATTAGCTTAGTTTCCCGGCATACAGTACTTTTTCAGTAAATGTGTCTCAAAGAAGGAAGGAAGGGAGGAAGGGAGGAAGGAAGGAAGGAAGGAAGGAAGAAAGCAGCAAAGGAAGATGGAGGAAACTTGAGGAAGGAAGGAGATTGAGCTTAAACTGAAGCTCGGGAGGCTATTTTGAGTCTAAAATGTGCCCATAGGCTGTGGAAAGATCAGAATTATGCTGCTGCAAGCCAAGGAATGCCAAAAATGGCTGGCAACCCGCCAGAAACTAGGAAGAGGCAAGGAAAGATTCCCCTACACTTTTGAGAGGGACAATAGCCCCACCAACATCTTGATGTCAAATATGTAGCCTCCAGAACGGTAAGACAATGAATTTCTGTTGTTTTAAGCCCTGAGTGTGTGGTACTTTGTTATGACAGCCCTAGGAAATTAATACAAATTCTAAGGCCAATTTCCCATCTAAATGTAGTGACTCTGTGAGCTGATGAACAATCTCCTTGTTTTGATTATTTTTCCATGGGACTGTTCCAATTCCAGGGCTTTGGCATAAACTACTGGAACTGTTAAATGATTCATTAAACACTATGCCAAACAAAACTTTTGGTATTTTGGTACATTTAAAAAGTGACCGGTAGAGAGATTTATTGTCAGTTAAGCAATATTACATATCCTTTCACATTTTATTTTAAAATAATCTTCTTCCATGGAGTTGTTGAACTGATCTTATTTTGTTAGACCTAAGTTTTGTATGTCCAGATTTGATCTCCTTGAAAATAAAAATTGAAACAGCCAACCAAAAAATAATGGAGGCACGAAACCATCTTCTGTGGCCTGCTGTTAAGTCTAGAAATATCTTATTCTGTCAGTGTGATTTCATAGCAGGATGAAAAATGTCAAAAGTGAGGATGACAAATCAGTCTAGTGAGGAAAAATGACTCTTGGACAAGAGATGTCATTTGTCATGATTGCCATTTGACTGCACTTTCCCCTCTCCTCTCTTCATGTGAATGCAATTTTGCCATTAGTTTTAAATCATCTTAACTGCACAATGGCTTGATCATGAAAATTGTGTTTCCTTTCAAAGAGTTTTGTAAAATAATAAGAGTTTCACAATTGAACTTACTACATTTGTGCATTTCAGTGAATTTTTAAAAAAATTATTAACACTCAATTTATCCAAAATTACTATTTTTTAAACCAAGTGGTCATTTTCTCCTAGATATAGGTAACACCATGGCTTTGAAAAAAAAATTTTTTTTTTTTTTCGAAACTGACGCAGCTCAGCACAGCTCTCTGAGCCACTGCATAATATGGGTGGTAATTAAGCCACAGCTTCAAGGTTGCATGGGCACAAGACAATTCAGCCTAATGAAGTATCGATCGCCTGCAGTCGAGGTAAAACAAGTTGACATTCATTTAGAGGTAGCAATGTGACTATACCACAATGCCACCAAAGAAATAAAGAGAACAAACAATGAGACTGAATTTTAATCTTGCAAACACAATTAAGAATCTTATTTATAGCGTGCTGCTATCACTTAAACTAAAGCTAATTGCATACTTACTGCCCCGACATAAGATACCTAAATCAGCAGAAATTATATATCCTTAGCGTAATGGCAGAAAAGAAAAAGAAAAAAGTACAGGAAGTTTAGTACTTCAATTAGAGACAATACTAGTACCTTAGAAAACTATACTGATGAAAGTGTTTGAAAACAAATTTCCCACATAGTTGTTTTGCATAATTAAACTTATCTTAGGGTACTACGAAGAGTAATTCAGAAGAGTAGAATTCAACCCAGATGACCCAAACTTTTATTCAGAGTAGATTGGTCTCTTCTCAATATTTACCATTTCATATGCCAAATGATAGATGTTAATATTCAACTGAATACTATTTATCGAAATGCCCTTATCTTCCCCGAAACAAATTTAGTGGGTGCTGAATTAACAACCTCATAGAGGGAGACCAGAATCTCTCAACATTACTTTGTCTCCCTTTCAAATAAGCACTAAACTTGAAGTTGACTAGTAAGCAGATTTATCACGTGATACATTTTTAGGCTGTCACAAGTATAAAGAATTGTGCAGATTTATTGTATCTATTATTTTTGACTAAACATAGATATTTATGTGATGAGTCTAAACACTATTTTAAGAGTATAATGACATTATGCTTATAAAAGAAAATATTTGGCCATTTTATAACCATTTAATAATGATTTTTAATTTAATAAATAAATTTTAAAAATCTGATTAAACGTTAGTAATCATATTAAGCACTCTCCTTTAACAATGAGGTATCCTTAGAAATGACATGCTTTCTACTTAATCTATTGGCATATAAAAGGGATTTAAAATTCTATCTTAGATATATTATTTGTTTTAATATTTTCTTTAAAATTGTATGTTTTTAATTTTAATTTTAAATAAATCGGAAGATGAAATATGTTGCTCAATATTCTCAATGACATTAATCACAAAACTATTTTTTAATCTAGTATCTGAAAAGTTCATTTTTTCACAAATGCAGTCTTTGACTTACAGTGCGAGTGAAGGCTACTTACTTCAGTGGAGAGACCAGTTTCATATCTTTCAAGAAGACATACTTATCACAAATTCTACCTAGAGAAGTCATTCAATCAAAGCCTTCACATAGGAATTAGAATTCAAAACATATTTATGCTAACCAATTGATTCAAAGTTACTGGCATTATATGGCTTTCATAAGTCATATTTTCTCATGAAAATTACCCCCAAGTTAAAGAGAAAGGGCTAATGTGTCTAATTGTATTACAGACCTCAGGCAGATGGACATTTCTTTTAAACACTGATAACCAGATGTTAGGATTCACAGATTTGCCCTACTTGTTATAGGAAAAAGGGCATTGTCTTTGCTGATTATTTATCTTAACTCAATAATGAATTGTTTAGGGCTCCAATTATGTGATTTACATATTCCAGGTTCATCACATTTGAGTTTGTTTTTCTCTTGATTTATCTCTAAATCAACAAGTATTTTATCAGATAGCTATAATTAATACAATTCATGTTAACAATATTTGAGCATTATGTAAAAACAATGCTGTGATTTCCATCACTATATGAATTAGTTACTACACACAGAGCAAAACAATTTTCATTTTGCAATTAAATCATTTTCTGTTAACTTCTGTTACACTGTCGTGGATATTGATAATAAAGTAAAAAACAAACATTGTAAAAACTTGCTGCACATTTCTGTAACTATGAAAACAACACAAATAACAGATGGTGCTCAAGAACATATTTCTAAATTTTTTTTTAATTTTTAAACATTTTCTTTATTTCTTTCACTTTGCTACATACAGTCTTTTTTGTTTAACTAGGTACTCAATAAATATTCGTTAATTTGAATTTCCTATTTAAAGTATCTAAAAGCCAACTAGGTCAACTTAATTCTAAACTCAATATAGTAAAGCTTAAAAGTAAATAAAAAAATAAAATGTCTTTAGAAATAAAACTATGTTTAATGTGTGTTGGTAAAAAATTGCACAGTAATAGTCATTTACCTAATGACTATAGTGATTTACTTAATCTTATTTCTCCTGGAAAATGGTGCTGTTTTTTTTTTTTTAACAATCAGACCCTTGACCATAGTAAATAATATAATGCATAATTCTTGAGGAGGATGTTCTTAAATACTTAAGACAAAATAAGAAGATAATTTTTATGGCTAGCTGATCAAGAGAAAGAAACAAAACAAGTGCTATTGTGTGTGTACATGTGGGTGTATGTGTTTGTATATTAATATATGGGAATAAATATTTTGGTAGGGGATAGACAAAAGCAGATGAAAATGTCTAGGTATACAAGTTCGGGATGGCTAATCTACTCTTATGTACATCAGTTACTTTCACTTTGTTCTTTTGTCCCACAGCTCCCCTAACCTTATGTTGACAACATGTAATGTTAGTGATGCTGGGGTCTAGAAGAAATGCTAGGAATGAATCTCCATAAACATACAAGGTTCATGCTGTAATAGTAGATCAGTACTAATGTGAGACATTAGAGTTTTATAAAATTATTTTATGTTAAAAATGTAGTCCACATTAATAAATTAATATACAATAAAATACTATACTTAGTCACATATGGCTTTTGTAATAGTCAAGGAACAATATACAGCACTTTTTGGTATAAGTGATGATGTTCACAAATATGGTCTGTGAGAATCATTGTTTTTCAATTGTTCATAAATTAACATCCTCATTTTAATGACTTTATTTTACATAAATAATTGTTTTGCATGCATAGTCATGAACTGGTATACAAATAATTCTTTTTGTGAAAATAAGGCATTCATTATTGTGAGTCTGGGCTAAAGCCTGCTGAGAAAAATTCATCTTCCTTCTTTCTTTCTAGTGAGTATTGAGTAAATAGTGAGTCACACCTACCATTCTACTTAACGTGTATATGTGAGAAATTGTATCAATCAGAAGATCATTGGACCTTAATGAGAAGTGGAAACTCTGAGATTAAAAGGACAAAGAATGGAGAGGAATATTATTGTAATTTATGCAATTTTACATAAATATTAATGCCTCATTTTCTAACTTCTCCAAAACACAAACTGAAGCTATAAAGGTGTTTAGACAGTAAGAAATGCCATGTAGATTTTTATATTCATAATTATTTAGGCAATCATCAATACTTTTTGTAATGTTGGGTGTCATTCAACAATTTCTGTAGGAGTGTGAAGATGATCTGATTTTATTGTTATGAAATTTTGCGCATGGCAAAAGAAAATATATAAAAGGAAATTCAATGAAAAAACTCCTACTTCCAATTCTGTCTCCTTGTCCCAGTCCACGTTTTTAAGTTTCTTTTGTATTTTTCCAGATACTTTCCATGCACATAGATACATGAATGAATTCTCTTTGAATATTTTCCCACAGAAATAAGAATGTACGGTTGCCCTGTTTTATTATGCCTTTTGTTTCACTTAACAATACCATATTTCACCATAATTTTATGTTCCAGCAAGAAAGAAAAATGTCACCAGTTAAACTATAGCAGAATATTTTTTATCATATAGAATTTCTATTTTAAATACAATGTATGTGTTGTTTTAGTTTTAATTAGACATATATTTTTATAGATTAACCATTTTGTGCATACATTAAAAAACAAAATTCATGGAAAATACGTCAGCTAAGATATCCCAAAGTTTCATAGTCAAAAACCAACCACTTGAATTCGCTTTTCAATTTGTAGTCAACAAAGTTTGGATTTTCTCTCACCATGTTAATGTTTGTTGTATCAAGCACTTGATTTAGCAATTCTTAAAAGAAACCATAAAAACATATAAAAGCCACTGGCCTATGCTATGGTCTAAATGTTTCTGTCCCTCCAAAATTCATATGTGGAAATCCCAATCCTCAAGGTGATGGTCTTAGGAGATGGGGCTTTTGAGAGGTGATTAGGTCATGATGGCAGAGCGCTCATGATTGGGATTAGTGCCCTGATGAAACAGATCTCAGAGAGCTAGCTCATCCCTTCTGCCAAGTGAGGTTACAAAGAGAAGATGGCCATTTATGATCTGGGAAGCAGGTGCTACAAACACAGGACTATGTAGGCACCCTGCTCTTGGACTTCCAGCCTTAAGAACAGTGAG
The DNA here is from genome assembly GCF_020826845.1 of Diceros bicornis minor. Taxonomy (NCBI): domain Eukaryota; kingdom Metazoa; phylum Chordata; class Mammalia; order Perissodactyla; family Rhinocerotidae; genus Diceros; species Diceros bicornis. The sequence continues at coordinate 27,182,995 of NC_080772.1, read as the reverse complement.
AAATAAATTGCTGTTGTTGATAAGCTACCCAGCCTGCGATATTTTGTTATAGCAGCCCGAACAGACTAAGACTGTCCACTTGCTAAATATTCCGAAACACACCTAATTCACCAATCCAGCCCTGAGAGGACAGGGGAGTACTCTTTTAATCCCTCGAGACTAAATACTTGTCTCTGGGGACTTTCTTCCAGATAGCTGACAATGATTCCACAAGTCTGAGTCTGGTGTTTTATTGTGCAGACCATAAAACTACCCCTTGGAAAATAGGATTTTGAGATTACCTGGATTTCATGTATGTTAATATGTGCAAAAATGCATCTTAAGAGCAATGAAATACTCTTACATCATGGAGTTTTGCCCACTTAAGACCACACACATTTTGACTTTACTTTTTAGTGTTTTTGGTTTTTTTTGTGTGTGTGAGAAAGATCAGCCCTGAGCTAACATCCATGCCAATACTCCTCTTTTTTGCTGAGGAAGACTGGCCCTGGGCTAACATCCGTGCCCATCTTCCTCCACGTTATATGGGACGCCGCCACAGCATGGCCTGACAAGTGGTGCGTCAGTGCACGCCTGGGATCTGAACCCTGGCCGCCAGCAGTGGAGTGCGCACACCCAACCACTATGCCATGGGGTTGGCCCGTACTTTTTAGTTTTTGATGGTGGAATAATAGTGCATTTGCATCAGTAGCTAAGTTTATATGACCAAACCCCTACTGTTATATTTTCAGTTTTCCCCAATTCTTTTGTTTCTCTGTATTTTATTTCTTTCCTTTCCTTTATCTTTTTGGTTGATTTGCCTTGACAATGATGGAAAGAGCATCAGTGTTTATACAACTTTGAGTACTTGTGCATATAAATCTAGTGAGTAAAATTCTAGAAATGAAAATAATCAAAGGGTATGTATATTTAAATTTTGAAATAATTTTCTAAACAAATTCTCTCCCTCAGGAATTGACGTTCTGTACATTGGAGTGCCCTATTCCTTATACTCACACCAATATTATGCATTTTCAGCCTTTTTAAATTTTAAAAACCTGAAAGGTGCTCTATGTAAATAACAAGTAATGTCGCTTGGAGTTGTCCAATCCTGCACTTCTGAGATAAACTTACTTATATTTTCTATTTTATATTACAGAAATTATGTGTTGCTTAGAGAGGCTTTCAACTGTCTGATATTTTTTTAATCATATACATTTTTAATACATCAATGTTTCAGATTTTTTCTTTTATGTGGAGGATAATATTTATCCTGATGTATATGTATATGAAAAGAAAGATTTTTTCTAGTTCTTTCTTAGGCTTTTTATGAAACACCATGATGACATTTAAGGCAAATTTGTGAGACAATATATTGTTAAAATCAGTCATAGAATTATAGTACATTAGCTCTAGCACAAACTTGAGGAGTACCTAATTGGTCTTCTTCATTTTGCATATGAGGAAACTGGGGCCCAAAGAAGTTAAATGACTTTTGATTTTATGTCAGCAAATTGGAGGTCCAAGACTTGAATCTCTATCTCTGAGTTCAGAGCTTATTCCACCATAGCATTAATGTCTCAAGGTCTGAAAAGTGTAAAGATATTTGAATGGCCACAAGATACAAGAACTTTAAAAAAGTCACGGTTAAAGTGTTTTTTGTTGTTGTTGCTGGGAGAATAAAGGAAAGAGTCTTGTGGTGCTGGACTGCATATTTTGTCCAGATTCCAATTACCAACTGAATATAATGCTCCTGGAGGACTACAGCTGCAAAGATAAAACGTGGTCTGTACTGCTGGAACCAGTGATGTCTAAGCTGATTAAATGTAATTATAAATAATCTCCTCATTCTAGGTCTTAATATATTACTGATTGAGAGTTAAAAAGTGTTTTGTATCGCAAACTCCTACCTCCCATAGTACAGACATATATTTACTTATTTATAATACCTATTATTTATAAAAATATAATTTATATTTTTATAAGGTTAGTGAATAATGATCTATTATAAACTCTATTATTTATATTACATATGTCTATAGTATTGAAATAAATGGCTGATGAGGCATATTGTGGTAAAATGAATGTTTTTTTCAGCAGAGTGTGCCTCATCAGCTATTATTTCAATATTGTTTATGCCATCAGCATTTTGACTGATAGCCTTTTCTCAAGACTCTTTCTACCTAAATATCCAATGCACCAATCTAATTTTAGGTGAGCTATCAATCTTTACTGCTTTGGGGATAGCTTGGGAAAACCTCTTTCTTTTGTGTTCAAATTTGGTGTTCTGGGGTCATCTATTTGAAAACTGGTCCATTCTACAACTTGGAATCTTAATTCAAATGAACAAACTTATCTGAATTGGTAAATTTGATAGACCATGAACAGTAGATAAATACATTTTAATTAAACTAAATATGGTATGTTTCAAAGTTCTAAAAATAAGTAGCAAACACTGATGTATTTAGCTTATATTTAAGATATAACATTTTGTGACTGCTTTCTATCACTTTGCTAAAATAGCTTCTTCCTTTTTTCAGCTGAAGAGCTAATATAGCTGAAAATCAGACTTGGGATCTAATCCCGTGAGTTCTTAAATTAGGACATAAGTTGAATTTGCTACTTAAGAGTTAAGGCTTTCATTCGGGAATAGTAGAACCCTGAGAATTGGAATGAGGTCCTTTGAAAGAATTTAGATGGCTCTGAATATTCCAAATACGTAAACTCCACTTGCCTGTAGAAGCAATCTCTCATCATCTATCTGATGGGATGCTCCTGCCTTGATTGACAATACTGTAATGACTTTACCTGCAGTAAGGTAAGGTAACCAAAAGTAGTTCTTTTTTAAAGTATATGCAAATTCTCTGCTCACTCCCTATATTATCCCTCATTGTTCCTAGAAATTTAACTAGAGTCAGTTCCTGTATGTTCCAGCGGGAAAATATAAAGTTAAGCCTGGGAAAATAAAGCTTATACACTAAGAAAATTTCAATAACTTGACCATTTATGTTGGCAAAAATCTAGGAAGTATGTATGCATGAATTCTGAGGTGCTAGATCAAGCAGAGAGAAACATAAATTTGGATTTTAGAATTTTAGGTTGGATTTCTTAATACAAATAATTTTATGTGAGATTTTTGATTTATTATTAAACTGAGTAGCTGAAAATGGTTCTAACTTTAGCTTTGAAAGCTGATTGGCCTGGAAACAACAGTGGCCTCCATGGAATGAGATTGAACTGTTGGAAATTCCTTATTATAATGTAGAGGAAGGAAATAAAAGACATTCGAGATGGGAATGTTCAAATTGATATATGATGTGCAATACACTCACTTACCCTCTAATTATGTCCCTATGAGCATATAGGACACTGAACAATTGGGAAAAACATGGCTAGGAAGAGCTCCAATTTTCCTTAAAATTTCTGTAGTTTCTGTCGTCTATATTCTAGTGGATGAAGGTCAGAGGGGCTGGTGCTAGTATTGAAATGGGCTTCCAGATTCCATAAGGATAATGGAGTCCAGAAATGGCAGAGGTTGGGTGGGAGAACTACCTGGTAGAACTCAGGTAGAATTACCTGAGGCGACACGGGTGTGGTTACCAAGACAGGGATCAGAACCAGAGTGTTAATCAGAATAGCATCATTCAAGTGACTTTGATCATATAATCCCCAGAACTATAAGACAGGCAGCATATTTAGATGCCATTTTAGTAAAAATCTGGGAAAAATTTGAAATAAATTTAGATCTGTTAAATTGAGATTTATCGTGAATCACAACGGAGAATTGCAGTTTTTTTACTGAATTTCCAAACCTGAATCAGTTCAGAAACCACAGCCCCTTGATTAAAGGGAAAGATAGATACCCTTATACAAGATTCACCACAATTACATAATGCAAATATTCCCCGTAAACATGTCCAAAGGGATATTTATAAAGATAAATTTATAAAGATAACTATGAATTGGGGCAATAAAAATACCTTTGAACATTTGGGAATTATTAGATACTACTTTTGAGCTCACATTAAGCCCTGGGACCTAGCTAACTATGTGGACAACTAGTTTAAAGGCTTGCAGGAATGAAGAAGAAAGGGAAAATTGTCCCAAGTCTTTCTCAAAGTTGTTAAATGAGTCCCTAAAATAATTCTGGATTAATTTCACAAATTCCTATATGTATAACTAGAATAGATATATTCAAGAGTTAGCATAATACCTGCAACGGTTCCCTGTCCACGGAGTGAAGCCTATCAGGATGGGAAAGGATAGATAAAACTCCCTCCAAAATGGCAAACTAAATGCAAAACCACATCTCTGAGGGAATAGCAATAATTAGCACCATCTCCAATAGCATAAATAGAAAAAATTAGTTACCATCAGATGGTAACTCCATTGCTGCTGTTATCATGTGTACGTGTGTGTGTGTGCAAAAAAATAAGTCAAGTTCAAAGAATAGCCACAAATTGAATGCTCGTTTACCCCCAAACCATATGAAGAAAAAGTATTGTGTATTTTGAAACCGACTGTGAGACTCTTCCCAATCATTTCCCTTCTTCTCATCTAAGAGCAACAATCATCTTCAAATTTATGTTAAACATTCCCCTGTTTATCTTTATGCTTTTATCATCCACATATGTACCTCAAAAAGGGCCACTGAAGCCATGTACTGCTGTACAGATTTACACTGCACATTGGCATGAGCAGTAGCTCAAACATCTAAAGGTTATTGTGTTCACTTTGGAAAGACTAAGTTACAAGCCAAAAGGAAAAAAAAAAGACACCAATTAAAAATTTGTAAGGGTGGGTGATATTACTACCATAACCTGATGACTTTTAATAGATTAGCTATAGAAAGTACCTGGATCAAAGACTCACTCTAGTTTTTCTGACTGTTTATAATAGGCATTTCTTAGGAATTCAGTATTTGAAGTTATGTGTGAAAGTTATGTTCCTCAGAAACATAGAGCTCACCAATAACAATATTTGGCAAGATTACAGTATGATTCATGTGCGAAATGTGAAGCAGAATTATTATAAGGAGTAGTTTCTCCTTCTAACTCATCATGGCCTATTTCCTGTTCTCTGGTGAGGGTAAAAGAGAACAGTTCTGTGGGGTAAAAAGTGCTCCCTCAGCTGAACCAACTAGGAAGTCATGGAGAGGAAGGAGAACATTCAGTCCACGGTCAAGAAAAGGTAAGAATCTAAGCCAGTTTCATCTAGACATTCTGTCTTTGAGTTAAATGAAGGTTAAAAAAAAAGATCCATTACATTACATTGTAATGGCTAACTAGTTGTAGACAAAATATTAAAATAATATAATAATAAACAAATTGAAAATATCAGAGAATTACCAAAAACTACAAGAATTACCTACAATAACTTGAATGAGAATTTGCAGAACCAGATCCAAAAGTTGAGGGAAACCAAAAGAGATGAGCTTGGCATTTGGGACTACTTTTCCAATTACGATAACTGCCATTTGCTAAATATTAATGATCTGAGCTACAAGAAATTAGTAAAAGAATAGTACATAAAGCTCAAAGAATATACAAAAAAGATAATGAATGTGAGACAAAATTAGTGAAGCAGAAAACAAATCTGAAATAAGGAACAACAACAAAGCAAATTCATAAACATCAAGTAAAATTTATTAAACACATGGAAAAATGGCATGAATATGAATTATCAATATCAAAAATTAGAAAGGAAACATTGCTATATTTATTCCACCCTTTACAAAAGTTAATGTTAACAATTAACAAATTTAAATTAAAGAGATTTAAAATGTTATTCTAAAAATTCCACAAGGAAAATTATAGGCCAAGATGATATCATCAAACAAAAGCTAATTCTACCAAAAGAAATCACAATATCAATTTGATAAAAACTCTTTAAGAGATTAGAAAAAGAGAACCCTTTCCAACGTATTTTATGAAGCTGCCATGACCTTGACACCAAAACTTGAAAAAGACATTACAACAAAGAAAATTACAGGACATTATCACTTGCCATCATAGAAACATATTTTTTTTAAATCCAACAATATACAAATGAATGATAGTAACTTACTAATTTGTTATTATTTACTTGAGGGTGTAAGTCTGAAAAATACTTTAAAATTAACAAATGTAACTGGCCATTTTGACAAAAACAGGAAGAAAAATCAAATAGTCATCTCAAAGATGCAGAAAACATATTTGATAACATTCAGCATCACTTTATGTAAGACTTCATAAAACAGATAGGAATTGTCTTAGTTTGATAAAAAGAATTTTAAAAACCTACATTAAGCATCACATTTAATGGTGAAATATTGTGAATTTTCATTTGAATTTGAAAAAGAAATCAGTAATGCCCTTTTCATCATCTCTGCGTAGTAGTATAGTAGAAGTTCTAGACAGTACAATAAGGCAAAACAAAAAATAAAAGAACTTTGGATTAGGAAAGTAAAAAAATAAAATTGTCATATTTTTGCAAATAATAACTATATACCTAAAAAATCCAAACAAATCAACAAATGAATTTAGTAAGTTCACTAAATATAAGGTCAATATACAAAAATCAACTGAATATCTGTACCAGCAACAAACAATTAGAAAATAAAATTGTAAAAGAAACTACTAGTCATCTATGGCTGCCATAACAAATTATCGCAAATTTAGCAGCTTAAAACAAAACCAATTACGTGTTCTGTAGGTCAAAATTCACGGCATGGAGTTTCTCAGCTAGTCTATTCTCTGGATTTCGTGAGGTCAAAATCAAGTTGTTGGCAGCTCCGCACTCCTTTGTGGAGTCTGTGGGGATGAATCTGCTTCCCAGTTCATTTAGAGTGTTGGCAGAATTCAGTTTTCCACAATTATAGGACTAAGATCCCGTTTCTTTGATGGCTGTTAGATTCTAGAGGCCATCCACAGTCCTTATCTCATTGTCCCTTTCCTCTATCTTCAAAGCCAGTATCTTCTAGTTCCTCCCGTGTTTCAAATGTCTTTGAACCTCCCTTCTGCTTCACCTAGTCTCTGCTTCCTTCTTCTGCCACATCTCTCTAAATTCTGCCAGAGACATCTCTCTGCTTTTAAAGGCAAGAGGGATTAGATTGTACCCACCTGGATAATCTACAAAAATCTTCCTAATTTGGATAATCCATGAAAATTTCCCTATTTTAAACTCCATAATCTTGATTACATCTTCAAAGTCCCTTCAGAGCACTACCTAGGTTAGTGTTTGATTGATTATCATGAGATTGCAGCAATTCAGTCAAATCTTCAGGCTCTAGTTCTAATTCTAATTCTCTTGCTATTTCCACCACATCTGCAGTTACTTCCTCATTTGAAGTCTTGAATCCCTCAGAATCATCCACGAGGGTTGGAATCAATTTCTTCCAAATTCCTGTTAATACTGGTAGTTTGACCTCTTCCCATAAATCATGAAGCTTCTTAATGGCATCTAGAATGGTGAACCCTTTCCAGAAGGTTTTCAATTTACTTTGCCCAGATCCATCAGAAGAATCACTATCTATGGCAGCTATAGACTTACAAAATCTATTTCCTAAATAATAAGACTTTAAAGTTGAAATTCTTCCTAGATCTATGGGCTAAAGAATGGATGTTATGTTAGTAGGCCTAAAAACAACATTAATCTCATTGTACTTCTCCATCAGAGCTCAAGATGACCAGGTGTATTGTCAATGAGCAGTCACATTTTGAAAGAAATCTTTTTTTTTCCGAGCAGTAAGTCTCAACAGTGGACTTAAAATATTCAGTAAACCATGTTGTAAACAGATGTGCTGTCATCCAGGCTTTGTGGTTCCATTTATACAGCACAAGCAAAGTAGATTTATCATAATTCTTGAAGGCTCTAGAATTTTTGGAATGGTAAATGAGTATTGGCTTCAACTTAAAGTCACCAGCTGCATTAGCCTCTAACAAAGGAGTCAGCCTGTCCTTTGAAGTTTGAAGGAAGGCATTGACTTCTCCTCTCTAGCTATGAAAGTCCTAGATGGCATCTTCTTCCAATAGAAGGCTGTTTTGTCTACATTGAAAATCTGTTGTTTAGTGTAGCCACCTTCATTAGTTATCTTAGCTAGATCTTCTGGATAACTTACTGCAACTTCTACATCAGCACTTGCTGCTTCATGTTGCATTTTTATATTATGGAAATAGCTTCTTTCCTTAAACCTCATCAACCAACCTCTGCTAACTTCAAACTTTTCTTCTGCAGCTTCCTCACATCTCCTAGCCTTCACAGAATTGAAGAGAGTTAGGGCCTTGCTCTGGATTAGCCTTAAGGGAATTGGCTTAAGGGAATGTTGTGGCTGCTTTGATCTTCCATCCAGACCACTCAAACTTTCTCTGTATCATCATTAAGGCTGTTTTGCTTTCTTACCACTCATGTGTTCACTGGAGTAGCACTTTTATCTTCCTTCAAGAACTTTCCCTTTGCATTCATAACCTGGCTAACTATTTAGCACAGAAGGCTTAGCTTTTGGGCTATCTTGGCTTTCGACATGTCTTCCTCACTAAACTAAACCTTTTCCAGCTTTTGATTTAAAATGCGAGATGTGCTACTCTTCCTTTCACCTGAACACTTAGAGGCAATGGTAGGGTTTTTAATTGGCCTAATTTCAATATTGTTGTGTCTTAGGGAATAAGGAGGCCCAAGGAGAGGGAGAGAAATGGGGGAATGGCCGGTGGGTGGAGCAGTCAGAACACACACATTTATCGATTAAGTTCACCGTCTTATATGGGTGCAGTTCCTGGCACCTCCAAACAATTACTATAGTAACATCAAAGACCACTGATCACAGATCACCATAACAAATGAAAAAGTTTGAAATACTGAGAGAATTACTAAAATGTGACACAGAAATACCAAGTAAGCACGTGCTGTTGGAAAAATGACGCCGATAGACTTGCTGGATGCAGGGTTGCCACACACCTTCATTTTCTAAAAAAAGGAGTATCTACAAAGCTCATTAAAGCAAAGCACAGTAAAACAAATTGTGCCTGTATTGCTTTTTTTATCAACTGTTTAACACCCTTTGGTCACCGTATACATGATGAGAAGGAGATATCCAATTTTATTTTTCCCATATGGATAAACAGTTGCTTTATACCATTTATTGGAGAGTCTTTCAGTCTCCCATTGACCTACAATACAATTTCCACGAGATACTAAGTTTTCATACACACGAGGATCTGCTCTGGATTTTCTACTTTATTTCACTCGTCAATTTTCTATTATTGGCCAGTACTACATTGTCTTAATTATTATAGCATAAAAATAAGGTTTGATATTTTGAAAGTAAAGTCCCTCACACTTCTTTAAGAGTATTTATTAAAGTATTGTCCTTCCTATTAATTTTAGCATTAGTTTGTCAAGTTCATTATAAAAAAGGTGCTGAGTTTTTATTGACATTAGACTCTATCTATAAAAAATTTGGGAAAAATAGCTTTATGAAATTGATTTTTCCCATGAATAAATATAGTTCTTTTCTTCAAGGTATTGTGGAGAGTATTTCAAAAATTTTATCATTTTTATCAACATATTAATTTACCTACACATAAGAACTAAAATAAAGCTTCTAAAACAAAACACATGAAAATTCTTTTGTGACTTTGGATTAAACAAAGATTTCATAGATATTGCAACAAAAGCATGATCCTCAAAGGGAAAATATTAATATATTGGACTTCATAAAAATTAAAAGCTTTTACTATTCAATAGTCACCATTGAGAACATGACAAAAAAAGAATTACAAACTGAGAGAAGAAGAATATACTTACAAAACATACATCTGATAAAAGTCTTCTATCCAGAAGATATAAAGCAATTTTATAAATAAAAAGAAAGACAAAAAATGAAAAAAGGGTAAAATATTTGAATAGATATCATATCAAAGAAGATGTATAAATTAATAATAAGCACATGAAAATTTGCTCAATATAATTATTCATTAGGGAAATTCAAATTGAAGTCACATTGAAATATCATCACAGACTCTCTAGAACAGCTATAATCTTAAATATTGACCATATCAAGTTTTGGCAAGGATGTGGGAAAATGAAACTCGCATATATTTGTGGTAAAAATGTAAAATATAACAGTCATTGTGGAAAATAGTTTGATAATTTTTTAACGTCTTAAACGTATACTTACCATATGACCCAGCAGTTCCATATCTATATATCTACCCAAGGAGAAATGAAAATACATCCAGAAAAGGCTTGTATGTGAATGTGCATAGTAGCATTCTTTATAAGAGCCCCCCAAAAATGAAATAATTCAAATGTCCATTAACTGATGAATAGATAACTAAATGTGTTATATCCATTAAACGGAGTACCACTCAACAATAAAAACGAAGTGCTATTGATATTTGCAGCAACATGGATATACCTTAGAAACATTATGCTCAGGGAAAGACGCAAGACACAAAGGATTATATATCATATAACTTGATTTTTATAAAATTTTTAGAAAAAGTAAAACTATAGATACAGAAACCAGATCAGTGGTAGACTTAGGCTGGAGGTGTAAGTGAAGTTTCATACTTTTTGTAGTGTTAGAAGTGTTCTAAAACCGAATTGTATTGATGTTGTATAATTGTACAAATTTACTACAAATTATCCAACTGTAGATTTACAGTGTGCTAATTTTATGGTATGTAAACTATGCCTTTAAGAAACTAGTAAATAGTTAAATTTAAATATCACAAAAACACTGCCAACATATTTCTTCCCAGGATTCAGATGGTAAATTTAACTCTTATTCAGGATTAGACCCATATTGTTCTCAATGTTCAGAAAAATCAAAATATGATGTTCCATATATTCTATTTACTTCCAATATCCTTTTTTGATATTGTTGTCAGTTTGTTTGGTTGATTTCTTGTTTATTTTGTTTTCTGATTCTAAGTTCTAGCCTTCTTCTGGAAAAACAGATGAAGACATCTTTTCCACTTAAGCCAAGTAAGTAAAATGACCTTACACATGCTCTCAAAGACATCATACTCCACATCCAGTCTACAGAGGGATACTTCATGTGCCAGTGATGATTAACTATCCACCAAAATTCAGGCTTCCTCTTTCATAAAATATTATTGTGACAGGGAAGTGACTGCCTATTTGGGACTACCATTCCCACCTCTGCTTGCATTTAAGAATGTGGAGTACAAATGAAATATGAATAGAAATGATAAATGTCGCATCTGGGCTGTGATGGTTAAGAAACAGCTTACACCTTCTCTATCCTCTCTGTTTCCCTATCTTGTGGTTGGTAACATCCATGGTAAATTAGAAATTGATGTATTGAGATGGCAGAGCCTCCAACAGCCTGGACCCAGGTATGGCTGCGAGGAACAGAGGCCACCCCTGCCTCCCTCCACCAAAAGAGCAACACACAGACTGGACAGTCATTTGAGCAAATTAAACTTTCATTGTGCTGATGCCTAAGTCACAGAAACGTTGGGATTAATTCATTATTGCAGTTGTAGTTAATTAATTATAAATGGATATAGTCAATGCCCCTTAGAAAGATATCAAGCACAATTCATTTTTTTTCTAATTAGGATTTTTGTTTATTTGCTTGGTTTTTATTTAAAAAAAAAAAAAACATATTTATTCCTTCCCACTAAGAATGCTAATCTTTAGTCTCTCCTAGAGGTGGTTTAGGATAACATATTTTTTCAAGTTTTCTATAGTCATACACTAATTAAAAGAACCATGTACCTTTGGTATAATCCAACTCTAATTCTTTTCCTCCTTCATATCATTTTCTTCTACTTGCCTATTTTTTGAAAATTTCTTTTAACCTCTGTTAAGTTTATACTTTTGACTTCCTTGCTGTTTTTATGTATCATCTTGTCTTTCTTGCTCTGATAATCTGAAGTGAAATTACTTCTCCCTTACTTATATATACTTTCTTCTTTTGCCAGGAGTATTAAAACAATGAAAATTTTTAAAAACCAGCAAATGGTTATATAACATTTTTTGTGTATTAGGCATTATTTTAAGTGTTTTATAAGAACTGAACTATTTAATTCTCACAAGAGCAACTATTTTAAATATACTGTTTCCAAATGAAGTTTAACAGAGGTTAAGTAACTTGCTAAGAGGTACAAAGCTATTAAGTGGCAGAGATGGGATCTGATCTGGGCAGTCTGACTCCAGAACCTACATGTGTAACCACTACATTATCCTGCTTACTAATTACTTAAGTGTATTTGTGCTGCAGCACACCCCAGGGCTTGCCTTTTTATAGGGTACGTTTTCTTATGTGTTGGCTCCACAGCAAAATCCTAGTGAGATATTTCCTCATCTGGGAAATATTTCTTTTTTTTCTTTTTTGTCAGGAGATCAGCCCTGTGCTAACATCCGCAAATCCTCCTCTTTTTTTGCTGAGGAAGACTGGCCCTGGGCTAACATCCGTGCCCATCTTCCTCCACTTTATATGGGACCCTGCCACAGCATGGCTTGCCAAGCAGTGCGTAGGTGCGCGCCCAGGATCCGAACCGGCGAACCCTGGGGGGGCTCAGTGGAGTGCACGCACATAACCGCTTGCGCCACCTGGTGGCCCCTGGGAAATATTTCTTGACCTCATCTCTTCTCACCTTCTTGGTACTGCTTCTGTATATTGCATACAGTTTCACTGTCTAATGACAGTAATTAGAACAAGGTGCAGCATAAAGGTATAAACCAACGAACACAAAAGTTTTTATGATTATACCAATGGAACCACTATAATTATTTTAAAATATTCTTTTTCTATAAGACTATGAGTTGGTTAAAGGCAATAACTTATATCATATTTGTTTATATTCATTCATCTAAAGTCCTTTCTTTGGATATTATTTCCTATTATATGTGGCACCATTTTACGTAATGGGATCTAAGAGTATGTATGATTCATAGGAACTGTGGCTGGTAATAGGATAGCTCTCATTTATTAAGCACTTTCCTTGCTCCAGGAACTCTGTTAGATAATTTATGTACGTAGTGAGGCTGGATTCTGGATACATCTTGTGTTCCATTCCATATCCTGTTAGTCTACCTTTTACTTCAGCCATTTTGTAGCTACCAGTTTTGCACAGGTGTAACCCAGCGGCTCCTTGCCTCAATTGTACCTCACATTTCTCATCTGTGGTCCTGAGAATTCTCTGATGCTGCACGGAGGAATGCCTGCAGGAACCCAGTGGGCCATGATGCCTACGCACACGCGGAAGTCTGAGGAAGTGAACGATGATGAAGGTGGGATGGGAGTCGGTGGACGGATAGATGGTCCCATTCCTTCAGTGGTCAGTTCTGAGATGCACTCTACTCTACAGAGCTCCTCAGAAGGTCACAGTGGCAATATGTCCCACTTGCTCAGTGTGGTGACTGGCTCAATCACACATACTTGACTTGAGTTTTTGATTGTACTTTCTTCTGTCATCACTCTCCCTAAAGCCTTCCCCGACATACAAAAAATTAAACTGCTTTCTGGGAGGAATTCAAACAAAAACAGGTCAAAATTATTACTCATATGTGTCTAAGAAAATGTGGTTCTTTTATATTATAAAACTACTATGACGTTCCTCAAAGGAAAAATTTGAGACTTTCCAGTTATTAATATTCCATTGTATGCCAAAGTAAACAATCTCCTTTCAATTAAAATAGCCAGTCTTTTCAAAGTTTTACTCCTTATGTGGGATGGTCTAAAATAATTCTCTTTGGGTAGTCCAGTCTCTTCAATTTCTCCCTCTTCACCTCGATACAAAATGGGGCTACTGTGTCTTCATGGAAGTGGAAAGGAAGAGATCCCTGGACATGGTCATTGTTCATTGGCTCCCTCAGGATCCATGATGATGCTCCCGCGATGCCTGGGCATAGTGTACCCTTGTGGTGTTTGCTTACAAGATTTGACTTCTGGTGTAAGGGCTAGACTGGAAGCTTCAGCTGAATTAGAACCTGGCGCTTTACTGTAGCTAACTCCATCTCCCCTCCATTTTTGTAACAGATTCACAAGGTCTGGCCATGGCTCCCCTACTAGCCCAGATCTGGCAGTGCACACTGAAATTCTCCAGGCCACTTTTTATCTCACCCCCACAGTGGTCCGCTGTGCATGCTCAGATTTGTACGGTGGTTAATCTGTAGGATAATTTCCTCCTTGAATCCAAAACATGAGCTGGAAAAATACTTCTCCCCTCACTCTATCCCTAAATTTGTCTTTACGCAGTCAGGCTCACCTATATCACCCTCTGTTCTTCCCATGATCCTCAAGAATCAGAAGGAGTAGATATTTTAGTGCTGTCTTCCCTCTCTTGTATTTCTCAGGTGCTGGAAGGGAAGAGATTTTGGCTTCCCATTTCTTGTACATCATGGCCTCTTTCCTCACAACTCCAGCCTCATAGCTTATCTCTCATAGTGGACATGATGCAGGAGAAACCTGATTAGCTTACCAACAAGGGTGTAGCCCTTCAAAAGCATTATACTTATTATATGTCCTCTATCACACTTAATCCTCACAAAAATGCTCTGAGATGCATATTAATAACTCCATTTTACAAATGAGGAAAGGAAAGCAAAGAGATGTTAGGCAACTTTCCAAAGGTCACAAAGAGAATGTGGTAGATCAAGGATTCAAGGCCAAGTTGATTCACTATAAACGCTAGGCTCTCAGCCACCGGCTAAACAGAGACTCATAACTTCAGCCCCTGACTCGAGAGCCACAGAGTAGATGCTCAGTAAACGCATCTTGAATAGAAATTAGTGAAATAGTTATCAAATTTTGAATCCCAATTCATTCCAATACAAAGAAATGATATAAAATATATTTTGTTCTTTGTTGATAAAAAGAAACTCATAGACTTAAGATTTAGTTTTTTCTTACTTCCATATATTTCAGTTGCCATCTAATTAATCATTTATAAAACCTTGATAGTGGAATGAGATTAGTCCATCAGAAACTAATTTAAATAAAATCTTATGTAAAATACTATGCCATGTGCTGGAGATACAGATATTTATAGCATAGTCTCTTCCTCTTAAGGAGACGGAGAAAAGATCCTAAACACCAAAAGACAATTGACAACACATATGAGCATATATATGTCAATTGAATGTCACTGACAGTTATTGCTATATGGTTTCATATAAATGAAATCTATTTAGGTTAGGGTAAAATATGGGATCCTGAAAATGAAGAAAGATTTTTTTTCAAGTTGGAGAAATTAAACGGTGCAAAGTGCCACAAAGTAGTGAATATTAAACCTAAGACTAAATTAATCAACTGAATTTAGTTAGTGCTCTTGATAAGAGCAGCTTCCATTGTACTCCAGAGAAGAGAAAATGTTTAAAGATATTTGAACCTATAGGAGTGACAGGGATCATTGATGTGTAAGAACTTTGATAGAATTGGACCCACAGCATGTGGGGAGTTTCTTCTGTCCATCATTCATTTTCCTTACACAAAGAGGAATTTATCCATTAAGAACTTATTTAAGTCATGCTGGCTATACCCTTTGCTTTAGAAAGAGGGAAAAAAGATTTTGGAGATGGAAGGTGAGGAGCTTGAAGCAGATTAAAGAATGAGAACAAGGCACAGCCAAGAAAAAAGGCAAGGAAAGAGGAGAAATGAGGAAATAGAAAATGAAAGACAAAGGAGTAATGAAAGAGAAGCAGAAGAGAAGGAGGAAACAAGAAGTAAGAAATGAAGAGAAATAGAGAATAAGAAAAGTAGAGAGAAAAGGGACAGGGAAGAAGGAAGGAAAGGAAGGAGGGAGGGAAGAAGAGGATTGCCAAGCATTAAAGCAGTGTGTAAGTCTCTCACCTTTTCCCACCCCTATTCATCTCATAAATAAATCAATAGACCAAATGCAGTATTCAGTGTAGGTTTCAAAGACTAAGAAGTCTTCTGAACAATGAAGAAGACATAAGCTTAAAAAAAAAGCAAACTGTTTTTAAAAACGTTGGTTTGACCTATTAGGAAAGTTTTTAAAAATGCACTGGCAATGGTTAAAACCTCTTGAGACATTTATTGATTGTTTTCCTCTATCCATTCACCCTCTTGCAAGCAAAAGATGGAATTTTGTTTTAGGAACCATCACTCCACGATTCTTACATGTTTTCTAGTGAGGCTCTCAGGCCAAAGAGAATCAGCATGTTGAATTCCCCTGACTACAGCAATTGGTTCATACTGAATCTCATTGAGATTAGTCCCAGGATATATTCTGGAAACCCTTGAAAAAAGACTATTGCTGTTGTACACAGTCCTACGAGCTGCTGGTAGCCCTCCTGAGGCGAGTGGTGAAGGAGTCTTTTTAAAGATGGAAGCTGACCCAACAGATAGAGGGAATCTCAGTCCTGGGTTGTTTGACTCGTACCTAAAGTGAGCTCTAACCCTCAATCATTCCATTATGGACCAGTTAATTCCTTTCATCCATTTCATTCTTCTCTCCCCCTCGTCTAATTTACATTTAGTGTTCTGTCACTTCTGACAAAAGTGGGGAAAAAGAAACCCAAAAGAACTTATGAGTCAATAAACACAGATTTTTTTCTTAAATAGTGTTTCTCTTGTATGTTTCACTTGTACATTGTTCTGTTTAGTACGTCCTGTGGACAAAGGCTCCCGAAAGCCATCATTTTTTATGTGAAATTTGTGCATCATGGTTTTATAAGAAATTCAATTTAGTTTCATGCTAAAGAGAAGTAAATTTTAGGAAGGGAAATTAGCCAAAACTTACAATATATTACAAATAAGTAGTTATTAAAAGAACAAAAGAAAACAGTGATTCTGTTCAACACTAAAGGAAAAAAACAGCTGTGGACAACCAGGGATGTGAAAATTACTTTAAAATTAAAGTTCTTATTTGAAACTGTTTCCTTAATATTTAAGTAGCCACCATCTCACAAGGATGGGTATCTAACCATAACTTTAGTTTTTGTCCTAGTTTTTTTAGATATGTGTGTCTATGATTTCAACTATAAATAGCATGTAGTTTTAAAAAAATGCAAAAACATGTGGAATGGTGACTTCCTAATGTTACAATCATATATTATTCTGACTACAAATAACTTATCAACCAAGTTTTTCCTATTTTGATTTCCACAAAGATATAAATTATTTTAAAACCACATTTTAAGGGGAGCTGATTTATTTTCAGTTGAATTCCTCAGCATATTAATCATCCAAAATATTTTATTGTCAAAATGAATCAACTTTTGGATATATTCCAAGTGGCCTTAGGCATAGCTTTTCTTTGCAAAATACTTTGTCTTATAATTTATATATTTTTAAAATGTTATATAAAAAGTGAAATTATGAAACACTGTAATTATAATAGAAGATCCAGGTTTAGTTAATGTGTATTCAAGTGAAACACCAAATGTCCTCTTGGGAGAGAAATTATCCTAAGAGAAGTAAATAATCTAATTTTCAGAAAGTATTAGTGATTATTTATTAAATCTATAATAGCTAAAAACTAGATACAACCCAAAGCTTCATCAACAGAGGGCTGTATAAATAAACTTCGTATATCTACATGGTATAAACAAACTATGGTATATCTACCATGGAGGAGAGCATTATGCAGACATAGTACAAGAGGGAATAAGGAATATCTTTATATACTGCTATGGTATGATCTTCAGAACATATTGTTATATGGTAGCTGCAACAGATTAAAATATAACAAAATGTATTTTAATCTATGAGTTCACCATGATACTAAAAACCCAGGCACACATTGTTTCACCTTTGGTAGGTGCTTAAGGCACCAACTATTCTGAAACCTGGCGAGGGAAAAAATCTTGTATGTATCCTACCTCTGCTGTATGACTGGTATCTCCGAGTAACCAAATAGCTGATGAAGAGAAGTTTCTCTTTATAGAAGGACTCCAGCTAATAAACAAAGAAGGAATGATAGGACTAGAATATTATCAATTTGTAACACCCAAAAAAATATTGAACCTGGGTAATGATTGTCTAGGGCTGATAAAACCATTAAGTGAAAAGCTGAAGATGAGCTTTACAACGGATGGATCAGAAGGACAACAAATGAATCTGCTAACTGATTTTAATATCATTACAATGAAGGCTACCAGACGTTTTTGTGCCTCCTGAGAATAGTATACAACAAGGCCTGTGAAGTGTTATGTGCTATTGCCAAAAGACAAGAGAGAGAGAGAGAGAGAGAGAGAGAAAGTGACTAGATTAAAAGGGATTTAAGGGGCTGGCCCAGTGGCATAGCAGGTAAGTTCACTTGTTCTGCTTTGGTGGCCTGTAGTTTGCTGGTTTGGATCCTGGGTGCGGACCTACTCACAGCTCACCAAGCCATGCTGAGGTGGCGTCCCACATAGAAGAGCTACAACTCTACAACTGTGATATACAACTATGTACTGGAGCTTTGAGGAGAAAAAAGAAAAAGAGGAAGATTGGCAACAGATGTTAGCACAGGGCCAATCTTCCTCAAAAGAAAGAAAGAAAGAAAGAAATGCAGCCTGAAAAAATGGAGGGAGGGATTTAAGAGATTATCAACTGGTTACAATGGGTGGACTTTGGATTCTGATTCAATAAACCAACTGCAAATATTTGAGAAAATCAGAGATATTTGAATATGGACTGAATACTTGATGCTAAGGGATTATTATTAAATTTTAGTGATCACCAGAAGTGATACATTTATGGATAAAATTATACGATATCAGAGATTCGCTTCAACTCTTCCATTGTTGGAGTGGTGAAGTGGGTTGAAACAATACCGAGCATGAGTTGATCATTGTTGAAGCTAGGCACACAAGAGTAGAGGGCTCCACAGAATGCAGCTTTGCTCCTCTGGAATGTCAAAGGCTCCTGTCAATGCATAAATGTTGGCAGAGCTCAGAGGCAGTATCTACTACGAGTGTACTCGTAGATGTAGGGGTGGCCAGGACAGTTGTAGCACCAGGGAGAGCTGAAGTTGATAGGTTTTCATGAAATGGTACCCTTAACAGGGACACCACAGCTTTTGTGGGAGCCTCCTTTGACAAAGTTACCTCTAAAGATTTCATACACAACAGAGACATTGTCAGAAGACCTCACCAAATGTGGCCAGAAAAGACCAGAGTTAGGAAAATGGTAAGACTGGGTGGACCAATACATGAACACTTGTCAGGTACCCCTAGAAAATCCTAGAGATATTCTGTTTTAAGTCAAGAACTTTGGGGCACACATAAGTTTCTAACCAGGAGCCAGACTATTCACTTACTTTTCCAGCAACACACAGGGAGTATTGCCAATCTCGGGTGAGGCAAGCTCACCAGAGCCTTAATAGGCAGGGATTTTCTTGGGTGTTGATCATGTTGGCATGGCTGACCTCAGTCTACAGGCCCTTCAGAGGCCAAGCTGCTACTGCATGACCTAAGGCCCACAAGATAAACCACAGTGTTAGTATAGACTATCTGACACGGCCCAAAGTCCCCAGGCAAACAGGCACTGTTATTAGGCAGGACATTCCAAGGGCTTTGAGGTTACCTCCCAGGAGCTGGGGGCAAAGGTCAGACCTTCCTATTATACAAGGTGCAATATGAAAGCATGAGGTAGAGATAGCAGTTAATAATGAGCTATATTCAAAAAATACATTGCAGGGGATAAAAGACAGAAGGAAAGAAAAAATAAGAGTGTATAGATATAACCTCCTTTCTTGATTTCATCTGTACTGTTTCCATACTGTTGTGTTACTTTGTTTCCATCACAGTTTTGTCAAGTACTTTTGCTTCATCTAGCATTTATTTTTTTATGTGTAGTGTTCTATAGTTCTGTTTTGTAAAATTTAGGTAATATTTGACCTTACCAAAAAAATCTCTCTAAGAAATCTGAAACAGTTATAGACCATGATTCTTAATAAGCTGCATTTAATTGGTGATAAAAGGATATCAAAGAAAGTCTTGGGGCTGGCCCCATGGTGTAGTCATTAAGTTTGGCACACTCAGCTTCTGCGGCCCAGGTTCACGGATTTGGATCCCAGGTGTGGACCTACACCACTCGTCAGCCATGCTGTGGTGGCGACCCATATACAAAATAGAGGAAGATTGGCACAGATGTTAGCTCAGGGCTAATCTTCCCCAATCAAAAAAAAGAGGAAGATTGGCAACAGACGTTAGCTCAAGGAGACTCTCATCTCTTTCAGCAAGAAAAAAAAAAAAAGAAAGTCTTAAGGGGGATTCCATTTGTCCTTTGGATAAGAGAAAACATTGTCATATTGATATCACAAATCTTTGTGGAAATTTGTTTCTTTGAGTGGAGCTCAACACGGAGTATAGTCTATAGCCATGGTCTCCTGACAGGTCTTCATGAGGCCAATTATGTGTCCTAAGGTGCCACAAAGTCCAAGAGTTCCTGTATTCTCCTCTGAGACTCTAAAAGAGCTCAGCTGTGGGAAGATGGGTGTCTTCTTGTTAACCCCACCTCATAGAGAGATGGTTTCCTATTTGTCTCCAGTGTCTTACAATGAAAAAAACTTAGATTCATGGAAGTAAATGACTTGCTGAACTTCTATAGTGGCAGAGCTGGGATTCCACTGAAGGTCTGCATCTTCTGCATTAGGAAGACCATTGGCTTATTATTATTGTTATTACTACTTTTCCTCTCCACATGTTTAAGTTGAACGGGGTTCAGTTGGATAAACATGCTGGTCTGGGCATGTTTTGTGCCTGGCTCTGCATCTCCTCAAGAATGACTGAAAACTGTATGCTATTTCTATTTTTTTTTCTCCCAAAGCCCCAGCAGATAGTTGTACGTCATACTTGAACATCCTTCCAGTTGCTGTATGTGGGACGCGGCCTCAGCATGGCCGGAGAAGCGGTGCGTCAGTGCGCGCCCGGGATCCGAACCCCGGCCGCCAGCAGCGGAGCTCTCTCACTTAACGGCTAAGCCGCGGGGCCGGCCCTATATGCTATTTCTTGAAGTGGGACCTGTGTTGTCCACTCTGAGGGGGTCTTATACCATATTAGCTATGTAAACAAGTGGTCTTGAGGAACTCTTCCTTTATGCCATTTTGTCTACTTTTTCCTTAAAAAGAAACAGAAAGCAAAATAAAAGAAAAAGAAGCTAAAACCTAAAGGACAGATTCCCACGCTCACAAGCAGATGGATCAATTCAACTTAAATGATGAGCATTTTAAAGCAATTGGTAAACCTTGTAAAACAAATCTCTAAACCCATTTGATTTAATTGACCTTGCATACTATCTGGCACATGGTATTCAACTGAAATATGTTTGTTGAATGTAGGTGAATCATCCAGTTAATTTAGTCAACACGGTTAAATGAGTCTGCATACTGAGGCGTGGGCTTAATCACCACATAGAATGGTAATCCACAAACCTGGAACAGCTCACACTTGGAAGAATAACACAAACTCAAACAGTATAGCAAAGAATCATTATCTTTTCCTAATTTGATGAAAGTATTATTTCTAAATAATCAGAATGTTTTTATGACCCTATGACATGTCTCTTTTGTTTCTACAAGAAGTCGGGTTTACCGTTGGAGGGAAGAAAAAATTATTTGGGTTGAGAAACCATGATAAATGTATTCTATTCCGTTTGCATTTAACATCCCAACTGATTGGCATTAGCATTAGGTTAAAATATTTATTGCACTTATTCAAGATAAATTGCATCAATGTAATTTATTATTTAAGAACAAATGGAAATAATCTGCATCAGTGAAGATAACATTGTGCTTCACATTATTTTTGACAATGGCAGTGTTAAACTACTTGGTTTATAATTTATAAAATACAAAAATGTAACTGTAAATATTTTAACATCTTTAGGAAAGAAGAATTAAAAGGTGTGACAACCACCCCAAGGGGAGGGGGGTGCATGCCCCAAAGACATTTCAACAGAAAATTCTGGCAGTGAAGCCTTCTAGAGGGGAATTAATCAGACTATCTCCCTGTGGGTGCTTTCAAGTCGTTTTGTAAATGAGGAAAGTAATTTACATTTAAACAGATTCTTCAATAAATAACTTCCACCACTGGGAACAGAGCTTAGTTTTTTCACTCTTAACTTTCATGACTCAGCATTTAGTTTCCAAGAACTTATAATAAAACAATATTTCGAATCAGAATACTTAAATATATAACCTTCCCATTTTCTTAGTTTCACTAGATTTATTTTACCATTGGTGAAATCTGCGTTAATAATAATGTTCTATTGTACTGTCATCATGAAGGATGCTGCTATTTCCACTGACATCTTTTCTGTTACTGTTTTGACATCATCCTAGATATTGCTTTCCCATCATCTTGACATCACAGCATAGCCTCCGCAGACCCGTGGTGATATTGCTTTGCATTGTTTTAGCATTGCAATCTGGTCTGTGTAGATTTGTATTGACTTCATTTCCCCATCAATTTGACATTGTAATTTGGTCTCCATGGAAACACTGAAACCATTTCGTCATTATAATTTGTCATTGTAATGTGATGTCCCTGTGCTTATCAAAATTGTTTTCATATACCAATTTGACATCACAACACAATCTCTATAGGCTCTCTCTCAAAACGTGATGATGATGGTAAATTGTATTCAAACGAGTGGAAATAGAATTGTGATAAGCATGAGAAAAAATATCCATTGTACGCACTCAGAAGATATTTTTCAGTCTTAAGTAGGTGCATAATTTGTTTTGTTTTGTTTTTTTCCTTTTAAAATTGGGAAATACCATGATGGTAGGTGGCTTTTTGTGATAAGTACTAAATTTTATGCAGTTTAAATCTCTAAACTCTTGAAAACAAAATTCCGTATTTCCTCAGAGTAAATTTCCTGGTGGCAACAACCAGAATACACAGCTACCTTTGTTAATTTCCTTTGGTTCCCCACAAAGAGTCACTGACGTTAAAATCTGTCTTCCCTATGATGTAGTAGTAAATGAAGAAGTCTTTCTAAACTAATACCCAAATTCTCCTTCCTAAATGTATTATTGCTTTTGAGATTTGTTTTTTTGTTGGTTTTTTTTTTCTGTGAGGAAGATTGGCCCTGAGCTAACATCTGTGCCAATCCTCCTCCATTTTGTATGTGAGTTGCCCACCACAGTGTGGTTTGATGAGTGATGTAGGTTCATGCCAGGGATCCGAACCCATGAACCCAGGCCACTTAAGTGGAGCGTGCTGAACTTAACCATTACGCTACCAGGCCAGCCCTACTTTTGAGATTTTTAAACTACAATTTAATTATTCTCTAAAAATAAATTTTGGTCTTATCTTTCATTTAAAACTAATTTTCAGGATTCTTTGATAACCATCACACACGCAAGCTATTATCTTATCATATTATCTTAGAGAGAAATCGGGCATTTATTGGATCAGAAAACTGAAACACAGGAAGAGATTGGGTGGAGTTGGCCTTAAAGGTGCTAACAATCAAGGAATTGAATGCTCTCAGGCTCTCTCAAGTTCTCACATCCACTTCTCTCTGTAGTTCATAGTCTCTTATTCCAGTCCAAGTAGATATGGAAAGAGGCAATGGAATGGCTTCTAGAAATTTGGGACTTGAATCTATAGGCTGTAGGCTGTATGACCGCAGAGGATGGAAAGAAAAATGTCTTCCTCAGCAACTCCCAACTGAAAAACTTCAGAGAAGGAACCTCTCATCCAGTCTTTGTTACTTGCTAATTTCTAGAATAATCACTGTGGTCTGGCATATAAGTTCAGACTGGCCCAGTCTGGGTGACCTATCACTTCTCTCACTAAGGTTATAGAATCGTTATGCAAAACATCCATCAGGACTGAACAACATGAAAAAATGTATTTCAGAATAAAAAAATAAATAGAAATAAGGGCAAATGTTCACAACAGCACTATATTCTCCAGATTCACATGCTGCTTTGAACTTTTTCCTCATATTTTCTGCTCCTATCTCTAATGTTGTTAATTGGTCATGCTCTATCATTTCAATGCACCTCATTATAATCCATCTTTCTATCAATGACTCTTTGGATCTATTTCTCAGATGCATTCTGACCAACTCTTATATCTCACATCCCAGACACAGATCTATTAGGATGGATACAATCTACCTAAAGATAAAGATTGTTTGGGGAAGAATCTGAGGCTCTCTAGATCTGAAATCTTTTGGGCCATTTTATTTCTCATTTCCCTTTGATTTATAAGTTTAAACTTATACATCTTCTTTTTCTATGGAATGGTGTAATTAAACCTTACAATAATATTCAACTATTCTGAAGTAATTTTAAATAGTTTCCCATTTTATCCCACAACATCCTTGTAGAGAACATCTTTCAGTATCCATTTCATATATAAGTAGGCTAATGCCCAGGGAGATTAAGTAGCTTGTTCAAAGCCTCACAGCAAGTTTGTCAGTGTCAAGGTCTCTTGATTCTTAGTACAACATTCTTTGCATTACATGGCATTGCAATTATTGCTGAATTATTAAAACTCATCTTTAGCCTTGCGTTCCTCTGCATTTCTGCAAATTTTTTAAGACACTCCATTTCAAGCTGATATTCTATTTCAAAAAAACCATCTTTAGTACAGCTTCAATCATTTACTTACCTTGTTAACACACTTCAAAGACCATTTTTTTTCCTTTAACAAAAGCAAACTCTAAATGTGTAAGTACTAGCTATGCTTCTGCTTAGTCAAAGATACCAAGTACGAAAGACAATAGAATTTCATGAAGATGAGAGAGGAAATAAGGAGATTCACTACATACTGACTGTTGACTCTAAGCTCCTAGGTCAACTGTTGCAACTCAGATGACTTCAGGGGTCAGATAGCCAATATAGACAAGTGAAGTGTACCAGGGTTGCTCCAAAACAGGACCTCAATAGTATTCTTTAGACAGACACATACCTTGAATATTAGACACATAGGAATATGTTTCATGAAACATGCAGTCTCTGTTTATTTTTCTCTTTAACAGCAAAATAAACAACAATCAAACACAGTCATAGATGGCAAGTAAAACTTGCCTTGGTATGAGGAAGACACTAGGGAATAGCAAGGACTATGGGGAATGGATAAAATATATCTTCTTGGAAGGGCTAGCAGCTACTCAGTTCCAATTGATTGTTTCCATGTGAGAATGTCCAACCACTGTGGCCAGATAGTCAGATTTTTCAGAGGAAGCAATAAATCCATACGTTCATATAAAATCTTTAGATATTTAAATTTGGCAATCAATTCAAAATTATCAAAATATTATTTAGGCCACTGTGAGATCCAGATGCCCTAGAATGAATTTAAAATACATACAAAGAAAGCTGAAACCATGAAGTAACATGAAAATTCTAAAAAAGAGTGTATTTTAAAGACTGCTGTGAGAGCTCTGTCACAGTCAGAAGGTTCATGGAGTTACAGTTCAGAGGAAGGATTGAACTAACCTCTGTCAATTGAGTAAAAGTGTACTTTTCCTTGCTTAGGCTGACAATTCTCTAATTTAAAAACAATGGCTGGGGAACTAATTGAAACACCCACAGCTCAAATTGCTAAGTAAACAGGTAGATTGTTTGCTAGGAGACTTTAGCTTTTCAAGTGACACATCCTGAGCTTCAGGTTAGAATCTAGGCTCAAATAAGGACACACCACAGAATTCTCCATCGCCCCCACCCTCGTTCCCAAAGGCAGATGTTTGCCAGGGGAAGATATCCCTTGATGATTGAGGTAAATGTATTGTACTTCAATCAAATTGAGAAAAAGGCTACCTCAACGGTATTCCAGAGATCCAGAGTACATTCTCTGTCTTCTCTTTATCTCTTCCATCTTCCAGCAGGAAGCTTTAACAACACAGGAGAAAAATATATTAAACACTGACTATTCCAAAAGGCTAAGGCACCTTCAAAAATTTCCAAAATGCCCCTACAGGGCAGTACTACATGCAGTGAGAACTGCTTTCATTGACGTGAATCTGTGCTATATACATAATTTGACTTGGTAAGTGTTTTCCACAGAATACTGTGAGTTCCTTGGGACAACTGTCTAGTGAGATGGCTAGGATAGGTTAAGGATTGCACATTCTAATCTGTTTTGGAAATACTGCCAATTCACTTTATCATATTTAATAGTCAGAGAAGTCCTGCAGAAATTAAACTCATTTAATTCTGTTTATCCCAGTGTTCCTCAAATTTATTTGATTGTAGAAAATCTTTTTCCCAATAAACTTAGTTATGTCTCCCTCCTGTTTTGACTCACAATGCGGAATATTCAGGATAACAGTTTTCCTAGGGATAGGGACCGTGGTCCGTGCAGAATTAAAGTGGATTAGGAATACATGCCTATCCTAGACAGTTACAGGGTTGTGGCTCACCTAAGAGGCTATGCTTTAAAGATCTGGATGGGTTATAATGATTCCTCTGATTGTTCATGGTATGTCTAATTCCACATCAGTACTGCTTATAGATTATTATTATTATTTTTGTGTGTGTGTGTGAGGAAGATTGGCTCTGGGCTAACATCTGTTGTCAATCTTCCTCTTTTTGCTCAAGGAAGATTATCTCTGAGCTAACATCTGTGCCAATCTTCCTCTATTTTTTATGTGGAATGCTGCCACAGCATGGCTTGATGAGTGGTCCATATGTCCGTGCCTGGGACCTGAACCTGCGAACCCCAGGCCTTTGAAGCAGAGCATGCAGACTTAACCACTATGCCACCGGGCTGGCCCTAGATTATTATTTTTTATATACTACTTACACATTTCAGTGGTGCTTTGCTAAGCACAGGCCCTGTACCAAGTGGGTGGTTAATAGTCAAGTGAGTTTAATAAGTTTTTTGCCAGCAAAGAATTTATTTCCTTCAAAATATTGCAAGATCCTTTTGGGTCTTTTGCAGTATTAAACAAATGTTAGACACTTGGTAAACAGTTATTGATGCATTGATTTTTATATTTGGAAGAGCTAGTTAGTAATATATAAAACAGAGAGGCATAATTGGATTAAAAGAAGATAAGCTCTACCTGAGGGAAGTGATCATTTTAATATCATCATCATTACCACCATTATCATCTATGTTTCTCTGAAAATGGCACCACACAAAGTTTCATGCAGAAATTTTAATAAATAGCCATTTCCTTAGAGCAAACACCACCAGGTGAGAAATTGCTCCTCTTCATCTCTGTTATCTTCATCATTTTCTTGATCACGAAGGAGAGCAATGAGTCGGTATTAGCCCCGACAGTTCTAACTTTTTATAAACATATATAGGCAAGAAGGTATAATTATCAGCATCATCAACACTATCATCAATGTCTAATATTTAATGAGTATTTACTATGTTTCAGCCACTGTGCTTTCTTACATGAGTTATGCCAGGAAATCATCATAATAACTCTATGAGATAGTGGTAAAGATAAAGAAACAAGGGGCAGAGTGATGTTAAATAATTTCTTCAAGGTCATGCATTAAGGTTAGGACTTGATCTCAGGACTTTTGACTCCAAAGCCAAAGTTCTTAAATTGAGAGTCAGAAAGAACCAGGGTTCCTCTGTCTACCCAGCTTTGACACGTGTACTTGTAAAGCTGTGCAGTTGCAACATGAATAAGTTACCCAAGCTCTTAATTGATTGGTACAAGAAGTAATTCTCAAAGTTCAGTGACTTGACTTTGTTCTGCAATTCTAAGACTCAGGTCCTTAGGGGAAAATTGTGTCTATATTTGCTTTTTAAAGGAGAAACATTTACATCTAGATTTTTCCAGCGTCCCATCTCTCAGCCAACTTAATTTCTTAGCCTGGATTGGAGGCTGAGGTGAAGAAAATACACCTAGATATTCTAATCTTTTCTCACCCTACTTCCCCATATTCTCTGATCTGACCCCCAGATAGACAAAGACCGATTTGTAATATGGTTACTTTCAAACACCAAAATTACACATTGACAAAAAAATATTTAGAAAATACACGAAGAAAGAGGGTATTTTTGATTAATAAATTCAAGCTTGGAAAGGAGAAACAAACGGGAGTTGTTTTGATATGAAGTTACTTAAGAAAATTAACGGCAACAAAAATTTAAGAGCAAGAACTTCAGAGTCATTCACCATCTCAACAGTTCTCTACCAGGGGCACTCCACCAAGAGAAGTGTGTTCATCACTATCAAAAGAGAGCTACCACAACTACTAAAGCGACAAAGGC
The DNA here is from genome assembly GCF_020826845.1 of Diceros bicornis minor. NCBI lineage: Eukaryota > Metazoa > Chordata > Mammalia > Perissodactyla > Rhinocerotidae > Diceros > Diceros bicornis. The sequence goes on along the minus strand of NC_080772.1, from coordinate 27,154,918 downwards.
AAGCAAATTTTAAAAGATATTGACTCAAAGGTAAAAAAACAATTACCCATTAACTGATCTTTATATTACTCTATCGAATATCTAATTTTACTTACAAGTACCATTTTGCTATCCCATATACATTCCCATTTTTCATTGTCATTCTATTATATGAGCTTTTACTGTCTTATAGATAAAAATAAGGGCAACAGAAACAAACTCCCCATACCTAGATGAGTATTATGACACCACGTTTTTGATTCGTGTACAAAATTATATGCTTTCACAGTTAGCATCTATATGTTTATTCATTTTCTTAGAATCTATAAGCAAATTGCCAAAATGTACACACTCACAGGACACGTAGCATTTTAGGAAATTATTTGGACTAAAAAACACCTGTATTTCTGGCTTTAAATTATGTATGTTATTTCTCTCACCACTGCCAGCATATGCTTTCACTTCCCATGTGAGGTGAAAATGAGACTGTATCACCTTAAATTTCATCTGTAACATTCCCAGTCACGGCTATATTCTATTAAGATTTCTCTGTAGCTTTATCCTGACTCTGCTCTGTCTACTGTTTTCAAAGCAAGGTATGGTCAGGTTTACTCCTATTTCAAGGTCATTTATACAGAAACTAAATGAGATTGGCCCTAGTATAGAACTCAAGGGAACTGTATATGTTACCTTTCTTTATCTACAGGCTTCCATTCACAATCGTGGGGGGAAGTGTGTGTGTGTGTATGTGTGTGTTTACTATCCCTTTTGAACTTAGTTCTCAAACACAATTTGCTCAATCTATTGATATAACACTTTATGGACATGAAAGAACTTTTATAGAAAAACAGTATTTTCATATATTCATTCCAAAGGGAACAAATCTATAAATGCATCGATAGTAACACATGTTAAAAATCAAATATAGAAAGAACATATTGAAAATCACAAGAATAAAAACAGGTAGTAAAACTGTGACTGTATGAGCTTCTTTACACCATTTCAAGTTTAAAATATTCAAAATCTAGCATCTTTTTTTTAATTTCTGTTTTTTTTCCATAGAATTCAACCCTCCACTTTGATTCATATGCATATGATTTACTAAGTTTAGAACTGACTGAACGTTTTATTTATCTCTCAGGAATTTTTTTTTTTTTTTTTTTTTTGGTGAAGAAGATCAACCCTGAGCTAACATCCACGCCAATCCTCCTCTTTTATGCTGAGGAAGACTGGCCCTGGGCTAACATCTGTGCCCATCTTCCTCCACTTTAAATGGGATGCTGCCACAGCATGGCTCGACAAGCAGTGCATTGCTGCGCGCCTGGGATCCAAACCCCGGCCGCCAGCAGCTGAGTGTGCGCACTTAACCACTATGCCACAGACCCGGCCCAGGAATAATTTTAATTATATGTATTGTTTTTATAAAAGTAATGGTTACACTTTGCAGTGCCTCAGTAGATTATTTGAAGGACTCTAGAAATGAGTATCACATTTATCTTTAAAAATATTGTGCTGTGAGATTAATCATTTCAAATTTGTTATATTTTAGAGGTTGGATTATGAATCAAGCACGTAATTATGTGCTTCCCTTTGTAAGATAGGATATTTAATAGAAAACATTTTTTTATGTTAGAAAATTGTAGCCTTATGTATCACTTATTTCTGGGATCTCCACCTGCAGCCATAAATGATTCTGAGACGTTAGTTTTTACCACATTTATTTATTCCCTAGGGCATCTCTGTATGCAAAAGAGATTATAGAGATTTTCTTTTCTATCTTGTTTGAGTATAGAATCAAACATGAAATATCTTTCCTTAGAAATATCTGCTTTGTGTCTTCATACTCACATATCTGAAACATTCACTCACTCCTGCTTGTAAAAGACCATGTAGAGAGTCCCTGAGATCATGTAGAGAAGGAAAAGGGCCCAGAGGAGCCCAGCCTTCCAGCGCCTTTGACAAGACACAAAGTATGTAAATGAAGCCATCTTGGACCCTCAGAGAGTCCGGTCACCAAGTGAAAAACACTGAGTGATACAAATTGATGCTGCACAGAATAGGACACTCTCCCAGTCCAGCGCTATCCAAATCCTTGATGCACAGATCGTGAGCATATTAAAATGACTGATGTTGTTTTAAATCACTAAATGTTGGGGTTTTTTCAATGCAGCAATAGATAATTGGAGAACTACATTTCAGATTGTATTAAAACATTGATTGTATCAAATATAGTTTTCATATATGTACAAATAATGTTTTCTTTAAAAAGTCTATTATTTATTCAATAAGAAAACTAAAGAACACTTTAGCTCCTTTTTCTGTTTTCTCATGAGATTCTGTATAGTCTTCTATCACAGATTTTTTTTTTACACTGTATTTCAGTTGAGGGTTTATATGTCTTGCTTCTCTCTCAGAGAGCAACCCAAAAAGAGACAATATATGAAGCAATAGTTTTCAAGACACTGAACGTCAGACAAAGAAGATCCTTGAAAGACAGGAGAAAAAAGAAGTGACTCCAGGATTGCCCCGCCTTACCTTGAGAGAGTTTCTCTGCTGTGACACAAACAATGGGAATCCAGGGAGAGTCTGATGGAGCCCCTAGGTTGAGGAGGTAAAGCTGAGAGTCAGATCAAGGCATCTAACAGCCACAGGAGAAAATACTAGAGAGGAGAGAGAAGCACAGAGAAAGAGAATTCTGCAAATACACAGAGGGACCCCCTGGAGTATTCAGCTGAGTATTGATCACGTGAGAGAATTACCTGAGGCCCAAAGAAAAACACACTTGAGAAGATTACAGGTAACAGGCTGCGGCCCTTACAAAGGGCCAGGAATAGTGCTTGTTTCATCAAATGGAAAACCTTATGATTCAAGGGGCACTGGACAGAATTCATAGAATGGTCTTGCCTAGTAGTGGGGAATAATTAGCCCTAGACTGAGCACTTCTCCGGTATCACCTAACACATCTTGAAAAGAAGATGTGACAGAATGGCTATAATTAACAACACAACAATAACAAGCATTGGAGAGGATGTGGAGAAAATGGACCCCTCATACACTGCTGGTGGGAAGGCAAGGTACAGCTACTATGGAAAACACTGTGGAGATTTCTCAAAAAACTAAAAATAGAAATACCATATGATTCAGCTATCCCACTACTGGGTATTTATCCAAAGAACATGCAATCAAAAATTCAAAGAGATTTATGCATCCTTCTGTTCACCGCAGCGTTACTCACAATAGCCAAGATGTGGAAACAACCCAAGTGCCCATCAATGGATGAATGGATAAAGAAGATGTGGTATATATACACAATGGAATACTACTCAGCCATAAAAAAAAGACAAAATCCCACCATTTGCAATGACATGGTAGGACCTTGAGCGCATTATGTTAAGCAAAATAAGTCAGACAGTGAAAGACAAATAGCATATGATTCCATTCTTATATGGAAGATAAACAAACATATAGATAAGGAGAACAGATCAGTGACTACCAGAAAAGGAGGGGGTGGGGGAGGGTGAAAGGGATAAAGGGGCTCATATGTATGGTGACAGATAAAAGCCAGACTATTGGTGGTGAACAGGATTCAGTCTACACAAAAACTGAAATATAATAATGTACACCTGAAATTAACACAACATTGTAAGCCAATACGACCTCAATTAAACAAACAAACAACAAAACGTGAAATGATCAAACCATTTTTAAGTTACTTCACCACATCCAAGAACAAAGCTCAAGAATCTTTATAGAAATAAAAATGTATCCAACTAGGTAAAATTAACAATGTCTGACATCTAATAAAATATTTTTTTGGTTGTAATAATTCAACAAATATACCCTACAATGTGGAGAAAAATCAATTAACCAAAACTAACCCAAAGCTTACACAGATATTAGAAGTAACAGAGGACATTAAAACAATTATAACTAAATTTCATGTTTAAAATATTAAGTAGAGATATATAAGATCTGTATTTTTAAAAACTCAAATCAAACTTCTTGACATGAAAACTGCAACATGGGAGATAAAAAATATACTGGATAAAATCGACAGCAGATTAGACAGATGAAATTACACTTTCACAATTAATTTGCTTTACATGTCTACTGAAAAATGGTTTAAAAAAATTGAAATAGAACAATGGGCGTACATTTAAACAGAAAGAGTAGGGGAGAGAAGTAACAGTAGTTGCACACTGTCCAGGTAGCTTGCACACATGATCACATTTTATTCTCACAATATAATAATCCTCACAACGATAACAATCTCATTTAATTCTCATAATAATAGTATGCATGCTTTCAAAATGAGAAAAACGAAGCTCAGAAAACTTCAGTAACTTGTCCAATATTACACTGCTTAAGGTTGTAAGAGCCAACATGTTGAGTCCGTGTCTGTCTGGTTCTTTCATGCTTGACTTCTTTTGGTTTATTTCTTTGACCTCCTGAACATCCATTTCCTGGATCCAAATGACTGTTCCATTTCTCATCATTCCATTCACATTGCAGTCAGCAGGAAAGAGAAATAGGCAAAAGAGGCACACACCTTCCTGTTTAGGGCAGGACTGTGAAATTTGTACACACAACTACTGCTCATTTTTCATTGGGCAAAACTTAGTCATATGCCCACATGTATATAAAAGGATGGCTAGGAAATGTAGTCTTTAACTTGGTGCCCAACTAATAATTGACTCTTCCTATGAGTCCCTCTGCAGCTGGCTCCAGAATGCTGCAGCAGAGCTATTCAGTTCAATAAGAACAACATGTTCATTGATCTCCAGGGTAAGAAACAAACTAACAAAAAAACAAAAAAAGAAGAAGAAGAAGAAACAGTTGTTTCCTCCCGTAGTCAATGATAAAAGTACTATTTTTAAAATTCTGAAACACTTAACATATGGTTCTACTTAACTGCCAGATCTGTGGCATTGTACAGAGATCTAAAGAAAATCCTCCCTTTTGGAGCCAGCAGAAACAGTTAGTGCCCAGAGGGAGCAAATAACCACTATTGTCATGGCCACTTAGAAATCAGATGAATTGTTGCTTGCACTCTACTTTTTGTTAAATAGCATGAGAAAGTCGTTGCAAAGACTAACTTCCTTTTGTGATTTTAAACTTTTTAAAATTTCATCTCTACTAGAGGGGATTTAAAACAATAGTAGTATAAAAAAAGCTGATTTCTGAAGCACTTAACCAATTCATTAAACAATAAGGACATAAAATCCCCAATTAAAGGCAGATCCTAAATAAATATTGTACTTTGAAATGACTCTGTTTTTGAAAACTGGCACTTGAGTGGTCATTTTCCAGTTGTGAATGCACTGTATTACATTTTACTAAGGAAAAATCGGACAAATTTCTGAAAATTTCTGTTGGATTTGTTGACCACGCAGATATCACAAACAATTTGCATAGTTACCAACAAAATGACGAAAAAGGACAAAACAATTTTGAGATGCAATGTGACTGGATTAATAGTCCTTTTTTTTTTTTAATCTAAGAGTGATATATACTAGAGAGAAGAAAAATGATGGGAGATAACCAAAAACAGGACTCTGAACCTAACATTGTTTTTCTTCTGGTTTCTAACCTATCTGAACATAGCTTTGAGTTTTGATCCTCTCCAATACGTCAACCTACAAGAACAGAAACCAGTTTAAGAGGCAAAGCATTTATTTGAGATCAAAGAATTCCAATTGAGAGAGCACAGATTCAGGTAGAAACCAAAATAGTGTCCCAGTTACAGGAGAGGGACTCAGAGTTTTTATGGGAAAAAAGGAGGAAGATGAGGCGAGTTGTTTTAAAGAAGAGTTCATTGGTGCTAGATGAGGTAAGGCTAGGTTTGTACTTCATAGATTGACTTGAAGTTCGGTCACCAGGCAAGAGGCCAGACTTGTACATCATTGATTGGTTAGCAATTTGGTCATCAGCAAAGTCCAGTTTTATCAGTCCTTACAAAGAAGGATATTCTTGTCCTTACTGACTTCTTAGAATGTTGACAGTTTGGTCCAGTTTGGAAGACAAAGAAAACAAGACACGCAAGGCAATTCCTCTAAAAAGGCTGCTCTGGCTCTGTTTAATATGGCTCCACTCAATTATAGCTCATCACATACAATGATCTTCTTAAAACTGTTGAGAAGAGTGTCGTGGGGATGATCAGGGAATGGCAGGTTATAAACTAGAAAGGATGTAACATATTCGCAGAGTAACCTGTAATATTATGATGATGGAGAGGAATAATTAATAGGAATCAAAAATTTTAATGTAGTTGAAAAGAACTTACTATGGAGGTACGTTCTATATTCTAGAAATAAATGTGAATTTAGCTATACCTCCAGAGATTTCCTCAGGTTCTCACAAATCATTAAGACTTCAGTTTTACTTTAGTTATCATTTCAGATGATTTCTCCTTTTTGGACATATGGAGCTTTCCATTTTATCTTAAAACCACATAAATAAAATAACTACAATTTTATACATTTTTTTAGCTTAAAATGTATAGAGAAGCAAATTTTACCATAAATAATAAGTAGCTTACAAAGAGATTTTCTCAGGTCCAGCTAAGACATAAAGTGTCTTTCTGGCTAAAAAACACTATGATTTCAAGTATTTTCCATTTTTCATATGTTGTTTCCTTAAAGATAAATGGACATGATTCAAATCATATATCAAAAGTACAAGATTAGACACATGGGTTTATGATAAGACCCTTAATCCTGCTTCCAAAATTTCCATTAAAATTGTCTACAAACTATGAAAACATGGGGGGAAAATGTCCACATCAGCAAAGACAGCTATGGAAAAGTATCACCCACATACCAGAAAACTGGTGGAATTTCTCCTCGGTACAAGGTCAAATACAACATTTTGTACCAAATCAAATACAAAAAATATCACACCACCTACTGAGAGTTAACACAGTTCCACTCCTCCACTGTCTTTGGTGTACATAGTACTTTTGGTAAGTATTAAGAGTAAAACCTTAATAGAATCCGTGTGACACTCTGTTAATTCAGACTCTTTAACTGCATAGTCCTCATTAAGCAATATCTGGTTTCCTGTTACCTTAAGAAACAAACAAACAAAAAAAATAAGAAAACAGACATTACCAAAATTAATACTCCTTCATAATGTTCCTGGGTGGCTGAATCCTCAGATGGTACCTCCTAATATCTCCCTTTCATCTGAGGTCATCCAAACATGGAGATTTCTTTGTGAAAATTTTAAATGGAGATACACATCTGTTATCAACAGAACCCAGCTCAATTCTTTCTCAATTTCAAGTCATTATTGGCAAGCATTGGTAATCAGTTTATTAAACCATCTGAATGCAATGGTGTACAAACCTGAAACATCTTTTTCTTCCTCACTGTGTATGTCACTATTTGAAGTCACCCCTAGAATGACTGCAGAGATTCAACAATCAGCAAATATCCAGCTGTTGAGTAAAATGACAGTCTTTTTTTAGGCACCTTTGTTTTCTATGAGTTGTTCATTTGAAATCTTACTTTGCTTAGCCTGGGACGGTAGGAAGCCCCTTTCATCTACTTTATTCTCTTCCTACCAAGAATACTGCAATTCTAACTTGTTTTTTCTTTTCCCTTTTCTTTATGTTTATAGACAAGGTCCACGGCGTGCTGAGTGATGGTTGGGGATGTCATAACCTACTCAGCCAATTCTTAATGAGTCCTAAAAAAGGTGTTTGGCCCCAATTGCTATCTTACCACTTTCATAGTTTATGCAGACTTTTTTTCTTAGCTTGGCCTCTAACTGCCACTTCTGTTGCAACAAGAAAGCTTCCATTCAACATCTTCTTAGACTCAGACATGTTTGTATAACTGAAAGATATCACGAGGCCATCAAAGCTTTCTGCAGCCAAAAGAGATGGAAGCAACGACTTGACAAAATTTCTTAGGGAAGCCATCAAGCAAGGGAATAATCCAAGCTAGGGAAGAATTATTTAGAGATGAAAAAATGGTGTTTCTAAATTATACACAGCGATGATGTTTCTGAACCACAGTTGGACTGTATAGATTAAAAACACTTTGTTACTCCTTTCATTGACAGGTGGGGTTTATTTCTCTTCTTTTGAATCTAGACGGCCTCTGTGGCTGACTGACCAATCCGATACAGTGGCAGTGAGGCTGTGCTCAATTCCTGGCTCACGCCTTGAGAGATTGGGCAGCTTCCATTTTCTGATTCTTATAACACTTGCCGTACAGGAAGTTCTACTGCCCTGAGGCGGCCACTCTGCAGAGACCACGTAGAAAAACTAGTTGGAGAAGCTCAGAGACTGCATAAAAAGAAATGTTTGCTTAACCAGTTCTCCAGCTCTTCCAGCTCTCAGCTCTTAAAACCATCCCCTAGGAAGCCAGAATGGAACAGAGACAAGTTATCTGGACCTGGACCTGTCCAAATTGCAGATTCATGAACAAACCAATGATTGTTGATATTTTAAGCCACTTAGATTTGGGATTGTTTCATAAAGTAGTAAATAAGTAGAACAAATGGTATAGAGGATAAAGCAACATGGAAAAGACAAACTCTGTAAATTCCCTGAGAAGAGAGAATAAAAAAATGACAAGAAAAAAATCAAAAGCTACAAGAGAAAATTGTAGCTTTGATTTGATGTAGAAAATCTGACTTATGAACAGCAGGAATTTGGAAAAGAGGAAACACTTTCTTTTGTTTCTATGTGATGTGGCCATGGATTGTGTAATTTGCTAGAATTTTCTTCAGTTTATAAGTCACAAATCTGTTTCAGAGAAAGGCAGCATGCCCACTATTAAGTACATAAGAAGAAAAATGGAGAAATATAACAGAGAAACGTTATTATATTTCTACATACCTATGTTATGTCAAATTACTAGAGATATGGAAAATCTGAACAATAAATTAAAATTGAATGAAGTGATGTCTACCTTTGAACTTTCCAAATAGATATGATGCCTTCTTTCCAAACATTTGTGAGTTTTTTTTTTAAATTGATATTATGCAAGGCTAAAAGATAAAACATTGTTAAATACAAGAAAGGAAAAATTAAATACATCATTCTCTAAATATAATGTTATTAAAAATATATATTAAAGTTTAAACAACGCATGCAGAATAATTGGTGAGAATCTGTTTTTTCCAACACTACCACCACCACACAGCATATATATCCTCCAAAACACACTTTCACATCTGAGGGAAAAATGTATATTTATACTTTGATGAAAAAAGCAAAGTTGTATTAACATATAAATAAATAGCTTAAATAGCTTACTTTAAAAATAAAGCATTAAAAATTTATAATAAAAATTTAAGTATTTTCATTTCTATTTACTTTAAAAAATATTCCATTTATTTTTATTTTGAAATTATTAAGAATAATGAAATATAAAAATAAATGACATGGGGGCCGGCCCAGTGGCTTAGTGGTTAAGTGTGCACGCTCTGCTTTGGTGGCCTGGGGTTTGCAGGTTCGGATCCCGGGCACGGAACTATGCATCACCTATGAAGCCATGCTGCAGTGGCATCCCATATATAAAGTACAGAAAGATGGGCACGGATGTTAGCCTGGGGCCAATCTTCCTCAGCAGAAAGAAGAGGATTGGCAACAGATGTTAGCCCAGGGCTTATTTTCAGAGGTTTGAAAGTGAAAAATTAAATAAACCTGCAAAAATAGTAGAAATGAGAAAAATTGTAAAATGAATATATTAACAAAGAAAAAATTGGATTTATAAATAATTTGTAAATCCGATCTTAAAACAATAAAATAGTACAAGCGCTGTCAAATTATTTTGAAAGTGAGATAAAATATAAGTAAAAATTATAAACTAGAAAGTTTATATAATAATATAAACGTATATTTCTTTAATTATAAGAGAAACATTATATGTTAATATAGCTGAAAAATCTCAATAAGAGACTAGATTTTTGGAAAAGTATAATTTACCAAATTTGACCATGGAATTGCAAAATTTATTAGCCAAACAACCTGAGAAAAACTGAAAAGGTCAATAATGTATTGTTTTTATAAAGGACAGGATTCTACTTGAGATCTTTTAAAATTATGATTCTAATTTCAATGTTTTATAGATGATTTTAGAAAATAAACAAAAACTATAGAAACTTTCCCACACCATCTTATTAATCCAGAATTTTGACAAGACATCAAATTTTGACAAGAAAATCACCAATAATGTTTAAGAACATACAGGTCATATAAGGAAAACCTAAAGGCAAGTGCCAAAATACTAAAAATGATATTTATTAATAATATTTTAATAACATGAAGGAATGCTTGTGTTATTATATCAATAGAAAAAGCAGAACACAGTAATATATCTTTTATTTTGCAGAAAAATTATATGAAATACTGGAAGGAAATAAACTCAAGATCAATATGAATAATGCCACTAAGGAGATTAGGTATGTCAGAATTTCTTGTTCATACTTCTCTTTATTTCTAATTTTATAGTAAACATGAAATACTTTTATAGTTTAGTACATTATTTTACAATAAAATGTTAAAAATAAAAGTCTACTTAAATATATCGCAAAGATTGCATCATCTATCAAAAGAAATATAATATTTTGTGTACATGTACAGCTTAAAGAAAGTCCATTTTAAGTGCCCATGTTTTAATTTGAGAAATGAGGGAAATTGACAAGTATTACTAAAATGTTAGCATTATACTAGATGCTTCATTTCTTTTTGAAAAAATATCCATTATAATACAATGAAGTATGAGTAACCCTTACTGTTTTACGCTTCATGGTATACAAATCTATGAGCATATCAACATCAACTGAAGTTGAAAGAGTGATATGTAGGTCACAGGACCTTGAATTTCCAACAACTACCATCACTGTAGTAATTGGATAAAAATTAGAATTATTTTGATTGTCAAAATAAGCACCACATAAATCTACAGATTTCCAGAACAATCAATCTAATAGTGTTTAAATGTGGGTGCTACTTCAGTTCACTTTTTATTTCATTAATCCTATTCTCATGAGACCCAGTACAATAGAATAAAAGTTAAAATCTCTGAATTTTCAGATCTTAAAAGATTAAAAAGTAGTTACATATTCAAGAGTAGAATTTGAATTACATACAAAGTTCAGAATAAAAAAACAAAATCAATGTCTAACAAAGTATTAATCAATCACAGTTAAGACCATGTGTTTTAAAATATATTGGTTTTATTCCTTTAACTCTTTGTCCAGAGATTAGATTGTGCGTTTATTTACTGTATCATAATATTAAGGATTTGGGTAAGTTTTGGAAGAAATCACATCAATATAATCCACAAAAATTAACCTGATATTCATTCATACAGTCAGCAAACATTTGCCAGCTACCACATATAACTGTGTTAGAGTATGCTCTATAGATAAACTGATGAGTTAGAAATGGTCCACAAACCTAGACAATTTTAATGGAAAGAAACAGATTTGCAAATGAAAAGAAGTTTCTGGTGTTTCAATGACTATATAGGGCACAATGTGTGTACAGAGATTTATGGGGCCAGTTTTGCCAATGGTTGTCCAAAAACTCTTCATGGAAAATTAATACTTAAATTGATTTTGCAGTTGAGCAGAAAGGGCAACATCAGCAAATAATACATTTAATAGCACAGCTCCTTTTGGGATCTGCAAGTTATTCAGAAGTGCTAAAGCACAGGTGGTAGTGTGACGTGGGGAATCACAGGAAATGCAGAAATAAAGGCAGGCAGGAAACAGATAAAGCAGGGCTTTGTCTGCGTTAGCATGGATTTTGACTTCTTCTCCATGTGTAACGAGTAGTCATTGAAGAATTTTAATCATAGAGTGCCATAATTAGATACATGTTTTACACTATATTGGTAAGAATCATCATGAGAAGAATCTAGAGGGAAGGCTGGAGAACATACATTTATTCTAGTAAAGAAATGTTGAAAGAAGTTAGAAGCAATGCAATGAAGAACGAGGAAAGATGTAAGGAGGAAAGGATCGATAGTAATTTGACACCAACTGATCATAGGAGAGTGAGGGAGAAGGAATACAGAAAGAAGCAGGTATACAGAAAGAAGGAATACAGAAAGATGGGTACCCCATCTCTGATGGGGTAATGGGGTGGACGGTAGGGCCAATGACAAAGACAGAGTGTTTAGGAACAGAAGCAGGATCAGCAGAGCTATGGGATAAAGAGACAAGGAGGGGTAAAAATTTGAATTTAGTTTTGAACACATTTAATGTGAAGTATGTTTGGGACATCTGGAAGGAGATATAAAGTAGTCTTATAAATATGCAAGTGTAAATCACAAGAGAGTGAATTGGATGAGAAATGTTTTATTTGGGTTTTCAGCATTTTGGTAATTCCTGAAATTGTGTGAGGAAGTCACTACATGGATGAAAAGGATTAGGGGAAATTGTTGAGGACAGAACTTGGGGCGATGCCATAGTTAAGAGCTATGCACATGAAATATCACCCATGAAGAAAATTGAAAAAGACTGATGAAAGAAATAGGATAAGACTTAGAAGACAGGAGACTTGGAAAGATAAAAATGATTGACTGTTTTATATTCAAAGGAGATTCTTGTAAACTCATGTTAATTTGATAGTTATTTAAACATATGTAAAATATTGCATGAACTAGCCAAAATATACCTTTCAAGATTTTGTAAAGTAAGCTATTATAATGTGTACCTACAAATCCATTTATCAGAGATCATGAAGAAAAAAAATTAGTAATTAAAAGTGTAAATCTCTTATCTTTCAAGGACATTGATATTCATTTTATTCAGGAGTCTTAAAGAATTCTTGAATTTTGTCTATCCTACTAAAATTTTATGTGTAGGTCTTGGCAATTTAAATACGTTTACTGTCTAAACCCAATTTAATTGTGTCACTATTGTATTGTGATGAATTGTTTTCTTTCTTCTTGAAAAATGTATCTCAAATTTCTAATTGTTCCGTAACAAATATTTTAGCAGAATGAAGACTAAACTAAAGGTTTTCTTTCAATGCACTTGTGTTATTTTGCTTCAATGACTCTATCATTTCAGGTAGTTGTCTTTTATTTTTAAAAAAATGGGCTTCTTTCTTAAGTGTATTTGTTGATTGATCATTTTTAAAGGATTATTTACTTTTAATTGCTTCTTTTTCAGAGCCTGAAAAAGTCTTCTGAGTGATGTACAATTAAATCTTTTCACGCTGATACAAATAGGGAATGATTTCTTTCCCAGAAAGTTTACAGGATTCCTCCTGCTCATTGCTACAGGATTTTTTTTTCATTTTAAATACAAGGCACTGATTCAGAACATTCATTCAGAATTATTTACTTTTAGCTTTTTGTCAGAAGTTTAATGATCATGAATCAGAATGACTGAGAATGGAAGCAAATGATGGAATGGATTAGAAGAGGGCCACACAAGCTACATTGTACTACATCTGGGATAAGACAAATGACATAAGGGAGACAACAAGGAGAACATCCCTCATTACGCCATTCCCTCCCTTTCCTGTATTACAAAGAAATGACTAGGTGACTTAGAGGTGAAATAGCTAAGGTTTCCAGTTCTCTCGAAAAAGCACAATTTATTGATTTTCTGAAACTCTCTGACCATGTGTACTCTTAACTTCCTCTTGCTCACTGGCATTTTTATTGTGTAGCTTATGAGGCCTGTGATAGCTATAGCTTTCCTGGTTCTAGAATCCAAGGAAAAGTTATATCATACCAAATTTTAACACAGAATAATTTATTCCTGAATTATTAATTTTGTGTGTTCTAAGGGTTCTGGGAAATAACTTCTTCCCTGTTCTCTTATCTATGCGCTTGCAAAGTCACTCATTTCTCACATTCGAGAAACTTTTTTTTCTTTATTCGTTAGTATTTTAGAATGATTCTCCAATTTCTTTACTGGTTCCCATTTCCTATTTCCTACCTAGCATTCCCCAAGGCTATTTACTCTCGTGATTTTATAGACTTAGGTATTCAGAAATAAACTCAGAGATTATTTTAGAATCAATTTCTCCCAATTTTTAAATTAAAAAATTGAAGGCCAGTGTGACTGGTTTTGCTAAGTGAAGGGGCTCAATGTAGAACTCAGTTCTTTTTAGACTCCAACCGATCTCCACTCTTTCTGGAATGTTACCAACAAACCAATTGCCGTCTAAATGAGTTTACCACATGTGAGTTTTCGTTGCTATGGAGTACAGAATCAGTTTCCTTTTACTTGGTATTTTCTCCTGTTGTCTGAACTAGATGGATGTCCTCAACCACTGGGAATACAATATACTAACAATGAAGTTCTTACTATTTTATAAGCACTTATGCAATGTTCCAAATTCAATCCATACTATAACTTTAGGTAATTTTTGTTATACTACATTTTAACTCACTAAAGAAGGAATTACTAGATTTCTAAGATATGTATATATGAAAATCAAAAGTCAATGAGTCTTTTTCAAAAGTTCAAGTTTATTCTAACAAAGAAAAAAGAAATAGGAAATAAAACTATTGGTTATTGAATTATATTAATATTTAATATTTATTCAAGCTAATAATTTTTTAAGTGCTCCACGTTGCTCTCCAGGATTATTTTAGCATATATGAAAGTATACACCATAAGAAATCAAGGTGAGATGATGCTCAGAGTTTCAATGTTATGTTCAAACTTCAGTACCTCTAGTTGTTGTAGGATAATTTTCTTCTCATTTATCTTTCCAAGCTACCACCATAAAAGAAAAATACTTTTCCCTTTAGGAATTTCTTTCTCTTTCTTCTCTTCAAAAGTTTTGTTTCCCTAAAATAACATATTGACTGCTTCTTTGAACATTTATTCTCCCCAGCAATGCCAGAAACTAGAGCACAATTATTGATTAGGGGACTACTATCTCAAATTGTTTCTCTTTTTATTTATTCCTTTTCTATATGTGTGCTTTTCATTTCTTTATCTTGCCCTGTAGCACTGGCTAGGACCTCCAGTATAATGTTGAATAGAAATGGTAGAAGAGGCCATCTTCATTCTCAGAGGGAACCTTCAATATTTCACCATTAAATATTGTGTATTTTCGCCCCCAACAACAAATATGTGGTTTTTTCACACCAACAAATTCTCCCATGCCAACCAATTCAATTAAATTCTCCCATGTCCACCAATTCAATTAAATTCTGATGCTAACTATCTAGAGTTAGCACAGACCCCACAAGTTAAGTGCTCAGTCCCACAAGACTGCCCCACTTCAGATGCCAGCTGCAAGTGAGGGCCCAGCCTACTCACATTTCTGCCTGGCAAGCTACAAATATAAGGGATTTCCATGACACCCCTTCAGGTTAAATAATTTGCTAGAATGACTCACAGAACTCAGGAAAACACTTTACTTACTATTACTAGTTTGTTATAAAGGATACAACTCAGGAACAACCAAGTGGAAGAGATGCATAGAGCAAAGTATGGTGGTTGGGGGCAGGGTGAGGAGGCATGGAACTTCCACACCCTCTCTGATGTGCCACCCTCCCAGCATCTCAGTGTGCTCACTAACCTGAAAGCTCTCCAAACCTCATTGTTTAGGGCTTTTGTACGGAGTTTTCCTTATGTGGTCATGACTGATTAAATCATTGGCCATTGGTGATTGACCTCACCTTCCAGTATCCCTCCCTTCCCAGCAATCAGAGGACGTGGCTGAAAGTTCCAACCCTCTAATCACATGCTTGGTTCCACTGGCTACCAGCCTCCATCTCCCAGCTAGCTAGAGGCCTACAATAGTCCTCTGATTAACATAAACTCAGGTCTAGTTGAAAGGGGCTCATTATGAGTAACAAAAGACACTCCTATCACTCAAGAAATTCCACAGGTTTTAAGAACTCTGTGCTAGGAACCAGGGACAAAGACCAAATATATTTTTTATTATACCACAAGTATCATGATTATCATGATTGCTGTAAACCAGTGGTACTCAGTCAGGGGTGATTTTTACCCCAGGGGACATTGGGCAAAGTCTGGAGACATTTTGAGTTTCCTCACTGGGAGGATGGTTACTATGGGCATCTATTGAGTAGAGCCAAGGAAGCTGCAAACATCCTACAAAACACAGGGAAGTCCCCCAAAGCAAAGATAATGTGGTCCAAATTTTCGATGGTGCCATGGTTGAGAAACCCTGATATAAAGGATGTAAATCATATGATTATTTTCTTTTTATTTTATCTGTTAATACGGTAAAATACTTTGCTTGGTTTCCAAACGTTAAACCGTCCTTGCATTCCTAGAATAAAGCCTATTTGGCCATGATATATTATCATTTTTGTATATCGCTGGATTTACTTTCCTAACATTTTTTAAAAAGTATTTTGCATTTATGTTCATGAGAGACATTTACTTGCAACTTTCCTTTTTAGAAAGGTCATAGTCTGGTATGGTACTGAAAATATACTGGATTCATAAAAAGAGTTGGAGTATATTTAAACTTTTTATATCACCTACTAAGAGTTTGTGTAAAATTTATGATATTTCTTCCTTAAATGTTGGGAATAATTTATCTGTGAAGACTTTTGGGCTGAAGGTCTTATATATGGAAAGCTTTTTTAAAAAAATTAAAGAGTCAATTCTTTTAACAGATAAAGGACAATTTTGGTTTATTTTTCTTGTGATGGTTTAGTAAGTTGTGCTGTTTGAGGAAATTTCCCATTTCATACAAATTGTAAAATGTTATCACTGTGAAGATTTCATAACATTTTCTATTTAATATATAAAATGTTCCTAGGGATGTTACCCAATTAATTTGATATATTTATTTATGAATTAAAATGGGTTTGTCAATTTTATTAGTCTTTTAGAAAAACAAGTTTAAATTTACTGATTTTCTTTAATTCATGTATTTTTATTCGATTAATTGCTGCTTTTTGCTGTTGTGTTTTCTTTTTTCTATTTTTTTAGGTTAGTTTTGTTTCCTTATTTTAGGCAGAAGCATAAATTATTGAATTTCAGTTTCTTTTCTTTTCTAATATATGCAATCAAGGATATTAATTACTCTCTTAGCAATTTTTTTTAATTTTTTAATTTTTTTTGGTGAGAAAGATTGGCCCTAAGCTAACACCTGTTGCCAATCTTCCTCTTTTTGCTTGAGGAAGAGTGACCCTGAGCTAACGTCTTGTGCCCATTTTCCTCTATTTTGTATGTGGGATGCCATAGCATGGCTTGATGAGTGGTATAGGTCTGCACCTGGATCTGAACCTGCGAACCCCAGGCCGCCAAAGCAGTGTGCCCTGAACTTAACCACTACACCATTGGGCTGCCCCAATCTCTCTTAGCAATTTTTATCTACAACTCACAGATATCAATGTTTCATAGTCTATTTCTCATTAAAGTTATAATATAATTGTATTTCTGTTGAATTTTTTTGTGACCCATGGATTTTGTAGAAGTATATGGTTTAATTTTCATGCAGTTGAGTATTTTCTAATTGTCTTTTTATTGATTTCTAATTTAATTTCAATGTTGTAAGAGAACATTCTCCAAGTGATTTCAATCCTTTGGGATTTGTTCAGGTTTACTTTATGGCTTAGAACATCATCAAGTTGGATAAATGTTCTATGTGCACTTGAAAAAAATATAAATTCTGCATTTTTTTGTACATTGTGTTTTGTTTAGGTAAAATATGTCAAGTGTATTAACTGAGTTGCTCAGATATACTCTATCCTTACTTATTTTTTTGTCTGCTTATTCTACCTTCTATTGAAATGTATATTAAAGTCTCACAATGATTTTAGAATGTTTATTTCTTTTTTGAACTCTGTCTATTTTACTTTAAAATATTTTGAACCTATATTAATGAGTGTGTACTTTAAACCTTTATTAATAAGAGTACATAGATTAAGGATCATAATAATTTTCTATTGATTTCTCAATTTAACATTTTGAAATCTCTCTCTCTATCTCTGACATTGGTCTTGGCTTGATGTCTACTTTGCCTTATGTTGATACGGCTTTCTTTTGATTAGTGTTTATTTAATATACCTTATCATGTGTTTTCTTTCAATCTTTTGATCCCTTTATTTAAGGTGGTGTCATATAAGTAGCATATAGATTTTGCTTTTATATCCAGAATGACAATTTTAGTCCTTTACTTAAAAGATTTTACCCATTTACAATTAATGTAATTACTGATACAGTTGTGTTTATATTGAGCATCTTACTAATTTTTTCTATTTGACTCATCTGTCATTAATTTGTTTTCTTTTTCACTTCTTTTAGATTAATCTAAAAGGTTTTTTTTTTACAACACCCATCCATCTATTAAATCTTTTATCACATATTTTATGTTCACTTTTTTCTTTTTCCCTGCCCTCTTTTGGGTTAATAAAATAATTACACACACTAACCTCCTATTATTTATATTTACCCATGCAATGTCACTTTCTGGTTTTCTTCATTTATTCTTACTTTTTAATGTTTTCACCTAGTAATATTTCTTTACTTTTAATGAAAAATTTCCCTAAGTGTTTTCTTTGTTTTTCCTGTTGTCTTTTCAATTTATTTTATTGTGGGCCTGCTGGCAATATCTTCACTCAGTTTTTTATTTATCTGAAACTATCTTTATTTCAATGTCAGTTTAGAACATATGTTTCTGAATATAGAAATCTAGATTGACATTTATTTATTTTAGCAGTTTAAAGGTAACATTTGACTCTCCTCTGGCTTCCATAACTTCTGTGAGAGATCAGATGAGATGAAAATTATATGCCTTGTATTTTTTTCTATCTAGCTGTTTTAATATTTTCTCTTTATTTTTAATTTTGAGCAGTTTGACTCTGATGTTCCTAGACTGTGTTTTCTTTGTATTTATCCTGCTTGGGTTTTGCAGAATTTCTTAAACTATAAGTTGAGATATTTCAGCAGTTTTGGAAAATTCTTGGTTATTTATTTGCTTCATGCTCATTCTCTCTCCCTCCTTTCTGGGTCTCCAAATAGTATTTGGATGTTTAGACTCTACTCCACAAGTTCTCTTGCATCTGTTTATTCCCTTTCTATGCTTCAATATCAATTTTCTATTGACATGTTTTTCAGTTCACTAATCTTGTTTTCTCTTTTGTCCAATCTGCTGAGAAACCCAGCCAACTGGTCATAATTTCAGATATTGTATTTTTTAGTTCAAGAATGTCTAACTGATTCTTTTTAGATATCCTCATTCTATGTCGCAATTCTCCATGTTTTCATCTGTCTTTTCTACTTTTTCCTCTAGATTTTTAACATATTCATAACTTAATTCATTTTCTGTTAATACAAACATCTAGATTACCTAATGGTATGCTTTTATTGTTTCTTTTATACCCTTGATTATCTGTCCAAATGTCCTGTTTGCTTTAATAAAGTGTCTCATAACATTAAACTTAATGACAGATATTTTCTATTATAATTTTTAGTGGCTGAAGGTGATTTAACTTCTACCAGAGTTTTCCCATTCCTCTGCTAGGCAGAGAAAGTATGGGCCAAACTCTTCAATCAAAATACGGATTGAACTGAGTCAAACCTAGGCTGCAGTTTTGATACATCTCAAACTACTTCCGAGTAGCTCTGTTTCTAGGACATGTCCCTCCAGGTCTTTCAATGAATATCTAGCAACAAATTGCCTCCTCAGTCCTAAGAGACTGAAAAAAATACACGCTGTTTTTTGCAAATTTTTGATTTAACGTTGTGGCTTCCTAACACACACATCTTCAGAATTCAGGATATTTCTTAAAAACAGCAGTATGTGTGAAGTTCCTTGAGTCTCCAATTTTTTTCCCTCTAGCACTACATAATTGCCAAAGCCTCTTCTGGTTTCTCCTCAGTAGTGGCCCTCTATCTAGAGCTAACACAGAATCTTAATCTCTGTGAAGTCTGTACTCAGAATTGCCAAATTCTCCCAGGGATATTTGCAGACCCTTAGTTTACTTTGAGAGTTTTTCTGTTCTCTGCTCTCCAGAATTGTGCTCCTTTGATTCCTTGTGCTTCCACAGCTCTCTGATAGCCTTAATATAGGATAATTGTAATATTCCATTTTTTCTCATTTTTATTAGTGGGAAAATTGGCCTGCCATGGACTACATCATTTTACTTAATAGTTAAAGCTCTCTCTCATTTTAAAATTAGCTGATATTCTATTTCACTGTAGCTGCAGTGTTGATCTTAAAGTAACTTGATAATAGTGAGAGAGAAAAGAAGAAAGAGCACTCAAATGCTAAAGTGGATTTTTTTTTTGGTCAATTGTACTACACATAAAATTTTTCCTGTCTCAAGTTATAAAGTTCTAATGCCCACTGGTTTTGGCAAAATAATCAGTTTCAAGTGACACTATTTCTATTCTTATCTAAGTCTAGCTTAGATGTTCATACCATTTCTGCTTACTGACTTCAGACTAAGTTGTCTTTTTGGAATAATCTTGTGTTCAGTAGAACTAATAACACTTCCATTTAGTTTGCAGAATATCCCCACCACAAAACTGCTGAACTTCTGTGAGTCAATATTAAGCAGGTCTGCTTGTAGCTACAGAGCCTCCCAGACTCAATCTGTATAATTTATCTCTTAATACATCTTCTTTGTACAGAAAGAGCAACCTATTTCACAATCAAATATTGGGATTTACTCATCTTCTCTTTTACCTTTTAGTTAAGGTAAAAGAAAAGGAGAAGAACATAAAGTAGAAGGCATTTCCATCATTGTGCACATAAAAGATCCTGGCAAGTCAAGAAGTGTTTGGGATGGTTTTTGAAAAAATTAAACTTTACTCAAAAAAAATACCTTGTAGTACGACAACCTGTATAGCTGGAAGATTCCAGATCAACTCTAAGGCCAACATAAAGCCAGAGGATAATGAAAATAAACAAAGAAGAAAAACGATTTAATATTTCTTCCCCAAATAAGTATGAAACAAAGGTGAATTGTTTCATAGCATAAGGTAGGCAGAAATGAATCATATGTTCAATTTCCCAAGAATAAGATAAAATGACATTTAAAGTATTTTAAAATGGCACATTGTGCATTGACTTTGAAGATATTATTCCAAAGTTCTAATAATAGAGCATAATCCATTTCATTTAGACTTCAGTTAAATGTGTTTTTGATGTAATAATACATTAACATAATATTCTAATATTTTAAATTATGACTTCAGGTCATGACTAATTAATCTATGGGGTTTTATTAGACTCTTTTAAACCCAGAAATAGTTGGTAAAAAGAAAAATGATGTTTTAATGACTATTTTAAAGCAGTTTAGTCTTTAAAAAGAAATCTGGCTCTCAAAGTTCAAAATTAAAATTAAAACATGATTTAATGTTTAACTTCTTTCATTTGTTTGGACTTATAATTGAAAGGGACAGCTAAATAAGTAGGTGCAAAGAGGCTCATTTATATAGTAACGCAATTTTTATGTTGATAATTTTTGTATATTTTGGGAGTCATGAAAATGTGAAGGAGTTTTTAATTTTTCTAGATGATAGAACATTGACATCTCTACCTAGAAATAATTTTGCCTATATCCTATACATAATGAATATTGACAATATCAAGCTACATTAATTAAGAATCATGAACAAGGATTATAAATTTTTCTAGAATCAGTTCATTTGATGCAAAACATGAGTATATTAGACGGCAAAGTATATACTTACAACTTTCCAAAATGAATGACTACAATAAGTAGACCTAGATATTGTGTATTCTTCCTAGACAGTAAAAGCTTATACCACAAACTAACTGTACAAAAAGATACCAGATGTCAGGATCTGTTAGCTGACCCCTTAATAGAAATGAGCCATCCAAAACTACAAGGGAACAACTTGTGACTTTCCAGAATAATGCCAAAATCTTGATGGAATTTCTTCACTTATTCTTTCATAAATCAAGTGATAATTCAGGAAATTTTCTAGTTTATTTGTAGCTTGGATTTTTACACTAATCCAGTTTTCGTTGATTACTATTAAGTCAAGATACATTTTTAAAACTATTTTGAATTATATACTCACGAATGTGCCTGTTCGGAGGCTGACAAACCAGATCCTGAGAGAAAAACCTAGCCTACCACTTATTTTTTCATGGCTCGTGATCTAAGAATGGTTTTTACATCTTTAAGTGGCTGAAGAAAATCAACAGGAGAATTAGATTTTGTGACATATGAAAATGAGATTAATATTAAATTTCAGAGCCCATCTCTAAAGTTGTATTGGAACACAGAGCTAATCAGAAATTGTGAAGAGTCTGAGAATTTACCTTAGTTATTGATTACACATTGGAGTGATAATAATATTTTGGATCTATTGAGTTAAATAAAATGATTGTGAAAATTAATTTCACCTCTGTCTTTTAATAGGACTATTAGAAAATTTCAAATTACATATGTATCTCACATTATATTTCTATTGGACAGTGCTGTTTGATAATTGGTCTCACTAATGATCTACCAGAAAGGTGTGAATAAGAGTTTCATGTCTCTTTTGATAGAAGTAACTAATCAATACAACAGAATAATTTTCAGATCCTACAAGAGATTGGAGTTACTTATACCAACAGTAACAGAGAGTATGACAAAAAGATAAATGATGATATCAGGAATATAAGGTCAGTCCAATTTGAAGCCCTCTCTGCCCTTAATTCCCCAATTTCTTTTTCCTTAAGAATTGACAATATTGCAAGATTCAATGGTTTTGGAAAAGATGATTATAGAGCCTTTAGATAGCTCACACCCAGCAATCACCAAAAATATCCACTATATTATTACTGTTTTTTAAGCTGCAGAACACTTTCTTCATAGAAAATTTTACTCGAAAATTCAAATTGTTATAGAAGCAGAATTACTCTGATTAAACTTAGGTTGTGTGTCCTGAATCCCTATTTACTCAGATTTCCCCACACCTATCCCAGCCTTACAGCAGCTTGCGAGAACCACACAACTCGGCTTGAAGAGAAGAATGTGAAGACACAGTTAAGTCAGAGTGTGAACATGCTGAAGTCTTTCCACTAGTGCTTCATTGTCACAAAATCAATGGCTACTTTTTAACTTGAAATATAAAATTCAATACTGAATCTTTTTGAGAATAGTTCTCAAATTATATGTTAATATATGAACTTGAAACTACGTGTATATGACTTATGATTCTCTGTAAATAAAAATATATTTCCTAACCTTTAAAAAATTCACAAGGAATTTTGTATTAATTTGATCATATGAAATTGTCAATTATGAAAATGGTAAATTCACATGGTTTTATACAATAGATTAAAAAGATACTGATAATGGGTATAATGGCTACTTCTGTTGAATTTCTGTAAACAATATTCTTTCGCTCTATTATTATTATACTCCAGCTTAAAACCAACACCAGACAGAGGTACTTAGTAAAAAAATAACTATGTGATAGGAAAGTTGGATCTGAATTATCTGAGAAAATCCTCCAATTATGCAGAAGAGAGGATCAAGTTGGTTAGTTGATGATCTGATGCGCAACTGATACGTATCATTTGGGATTTTCTCTTGTAGAACAACTTGCCACAGCCAGATTATATAGCCTAAAGAATTAGCTATTGAGCAAAGGGGATTTAAAGTCAACTTCTCCTCCACTCACGCTTTGAAATCAATCTCAAATCATCAGCTGACTTATTGGTAACCATCTTCAATGCCGCAGCTTTCTAAGTCAATACCGTTACATGGAGTTTCAGACTGTGGGAGAGATCTTTTTTTTTAATAGAGAGTTATATGCATACACCAAACTATCCT
This sequence comes from Diceros bicornis minor, assembly GCF_020826845.1. Lineage (NCBI taxonomy): Eukaryota > Metazoa > Chordata > Mammalia > Perissodactyla > Rhinocerotidae > Diceros > Diceros bicornis. The sequence continues at coordinate 27,131,216 of NC_080772.1, read as the reverse complement.
TCTAAAAACCAGGAGGAATTTTCTTTTAGATATGATCTGGAAGCCCCAAATACAGGCATACGTGCTCGAAAACACTGTAATTCTTACTTTAAACTATTAATTCATCCAACATCTATTGAGCACATTTTGATAATTGTACTAGATACTGAGAATAAAAAGACTATTTACATCCTAGTCCGTGTCTTACAAGAACTCACAGTTCAGTTGGGGAGAAAAGCCAGTGAACAGTATATAGGTGATAGTTTAAGCCATTAAGCCATGGATGTGAATACATTTTTTAATTTGCTATCCAAGATCTTAAGAAATTAGAAAAATGCACCTTTTTAATTCTACAGTGGAGGCCATAAATGTCTTTTCTGTTTGTCAGGCCTACAAGAAGCTGGTTGGAAGTAAGAATGCAAGGACGTGGGCCAAATTATTGCAGTAGTAATACAGATGATGTAGTATTGGGATGAGTTTTAAGAGGTACTACACTACAAAGTGTACTAACATTTTTTAGTTACAAATTCTTATTTGTATGGTTATGATTTTTGTTTTGATGATTGTGTAGCCAGAAGGCAAATTATACCAGTTAAGAATCCAAAAACCTAATACTGGGAAACAAATTCTATGTTTTCTAACCGATATAGAATTCTGTATATGGAGTGGTGGTGAGAGCAGTAAAATACAAACAATATGATTGGGAGAATAAAAGTGAGTAAGAGCATTTCGGTTTTGCTTGTTGTGTTTTTGATCAATTTTTTAGGTCACTGATCAAGTTTATTGATAAAGATTTTGAAAACTACTGATGGCAGCAATAATGCCATTAACACCTTGATCTGAAGACAAGTGAGCTTGTGCCTGGAGAGTTTCTTTATTCCTGTATCCCAAGGTCTCTCTGGAATGTCAGATTCTGAACATTCACAATTTTATGACAAATGTATAGGTGTTTCTACCCAAGTTATTTCTTAGTTTCTTCATCTAAAACTGCTAGATTATCTTTGTTGAAATTGAACAGTTTTATCATCCCATTCCCATCTTATTCCACCCCACCCTGTTCCGTTAATAGTTTTGCGCAAAAAATGGACAAAACCATTTTGCGGAAAATAACTATTTCACTATAGTACATTAATGGAACAAAACCAAACCACTTTAAGGTTGATGGTATTCAAAGTTGAGTCCTGTCAGAAAACTAACAAACTGACTTCGTTTTATTTTCAGAAATCCTTTTGAAGAATTGAATCTGACCTACTTCTAATCAACGTTCTATCATGCTAAAATTCATAATTGCTAAGTGTCTTCTGTATTTGGGAACCAGTACAAAAATGTTTGCTATGGAAAGTTCCGGGAATAAGGCATTTCCTTGATCTCACAAGCAGAATGATATATCTTAATAAGAAGGGTTTTTTTATTTAAAAAAAACTTGAAAGTAGAAATTTTTAAGTTGTTTATATTTTGAGACAGACACTGAAATAATTTCAAAAGTAGAAAATACATTTAAAAGTCTTTATGGTCACTGAATTTAACCGAGAGACTTGATGAAGTTTAAAAAATATGAGACTTCATGCCTGCTGGATAATGGGCATAAACTTTATAAGTCACTCAATTTTCTAAGGTCTACAGACATTTCCTTATTGCTTTCAAGAGATAACACTAGTCATGTGCTATTTATTAGATTATTGGAAATTTAGGAATTTGAGACATTTTACTTTGAAAGTTAAATAAACCAATTATCTCTGGTTAGTTGCCTTTTTACTAGTTCTAATTATAAATGAGATGATATTTTACTTTTTTGTCTTTTACATGCCAGTTTATACGCCACATTTTCCGTAAGATCTTCCCTAACTCCCTTTATACAAAAGTTATTTCTACTTTATTTAATTCCACAAATCCCTGTTAAAATCTTACTATGTGGCACTTTGGTAAGAACTGAGGATGCAAACATGAGAAACTCATGGTCCTCTACCCCCCCAGGAAAGTACTTGTATTTTCTTTTAGCACTTGAATTATTCTGCCTGTGTTTCCCATTAGGTTCTAATGGAGGGCTCTTGTTTTCTTCATCTCTTTCTCCTGAACATGCAGGTGAATGTCCAACTCAGAGATATATTAGATGAATGGAATTGTCGAAATGAAGTATATCCCGTTTCATAAAAACTTAATATCTTTTGCCTATTAAAGATCACTTTCTATTTTTCATGACGAACATGGTTTTCTAACATGAGAGATTCAATGTAATCAGTATAGAAAAGAATGGTACAGAGGGAAAATAGACCATCTGGCTGCTGACCCATAAATTCCAGCGTAACGTAAACCATGGCTGTCTCTTCACCGTGTATCGCCACATCCTAACACAGAATCTGGTTCATAGCGGATGCTAAGAGTCTTTTTACTGACCAGTTGATTGACAGAATGGGAGAATCATGGCTGGACTTCATGCTCTGCCCGTGACTTGATGTGTGATTTGGTATCTATGGTGTAACCCCTATATCTCTGTCGCACTCTCTGGAAAATAGCTTTAATCTTTACAACCAGGTTGAGTGTGAAGATTCCCTGGGATAAATGTTCATAAAAATGCTTTGTAAACTATAAATCCCTGAACAATTACATTAATATTAATTATAATCTTAAAATATAAAAACACACATGGTATTTTTTGCATTGCCTATATAAAGACATAAACCAAACACAATAAATGCTCCTAGTTTCTCTGGCATGTATTTTAATGTGATAAGATATTTAGACTTTCTTCCTTGCCATTTCTTCTGTAGTGTTATTGCTTTTATTGAATCTCTGCCATTCAAATTATAGTTTTAAATAATGATTTTTGTATGATAATTCACAAGGTAGTTAACATTTTTATTCAAAAGAATTTTTAATTTTAACTCAATTTAGGCGGTGGTAAACCCAAAAACATTTTTGATGTATTTTTGCTAACGGGGTACGTTATCTTAGCAAGAGTCTCAATAGTTTAAAAAGTGCAGAAGTTTTAGTTTCATTATAATTTCTAAAGTTTTATCCTATACATTGAAGTACATGTTTTTATGTATTTACTTGCCCTCTCTTTGCTAAATAGATACATGAATATTCATAGAGATAGTTATAAGTTGAACATCCCCCAAAGTTTCTAATATTTAGAACTATTCAATTTTTACTGTCAAAATCTGAGGATGCCCTCAAAATTTACCAAATAAAAATTTAAGTTATATAAATACGAAACATATCAAATATTTATGGAGTACTTATATTAAGTTGAGTTAGAATTAGCAAATATAAATAAAGGCCTCATTTTTGTATGCAGTGTCTATTTGTAGCAAAGGTAAGGCCAGTGATAAGGCTGGAGGCTTTCTAAGCCCAGAGGGATCTTTCCCTATATAAAGATACCTTAACACTTTCTGCTACTTTAAGGGAAAGGTAACCTTTTCTTAATGATTACCCGTGGGTTACTGACAAATTAAAACAAGTTTTTCTACTTTCTCTTCTAGCATATATGTCTGGCTCTTCTAGTACCAGATTTTATTGCAGGATATTAGGTTACTATACACAAATAACAAAAGTGCAATGATAATAATAAAAATTTGGCAAAGTTAGTAAAGTAATTGGGATTAAAATTCAAACAGGCTATCCATGGTCTTATCAAACACAAAATCTTTCTAGTACAAAACTTCTATTGTTTTGAAAAATTCAAGTAATAAATAACCCTGTGAATTGAAGCCATTTAGGATTTGCAGATAATCTTTCTTCGTCGTGAATTTTTTGAATGATATGACGAAAGCTCGGATTTAGCTTGACAATTTGGAGGCTCATTGTTCCTGGCCTCATAAATCAAATTCAACTGAACCATCTCTTTAGTGATGTAAACCTATTTCTGACTGAGTCCTGGCAAATGTTCCTCATGTGGTACATTTCTAAAGTTTAAGCTAAATAAATCATCTGATGAAGGCATTTCCCTCCAGAACAGATTAAGGTTCTTTCTGAGTTGAAGGCTCTATCTTTGCCAAATTTACTCATCTTTCATTCAACAAACATTTGTTGAGTGCTGGGCAGTGTTCTAAGCACTGGAGAGCCAGCAGTGAACACATTACACAAAGCCTCTGTCTTCACGGGTCTTCTATTTTAGCGGAGGATACAGATAGTAAACAAAATGAGTAAGTAAATGCAGCTTATGTTAGATAGTGATAAGTCCCCAAAAGAAAAATAAAGCAGAGAAGGGGTATAGTTAGTATCAGATATATTTGTGAAATTTCAGAGTTGGTTAGGGGCAGCCTCACTGAAAATTTGACATTAAGGTAAAGACCTGAAGGAAGTGGAGGAGAAAACCATTTGAATATCTGAAGGAAGAAAATACTAGGAAGCGAGAAGAGCATGTGCAAAGGCCCTGAAGCAGATGTGTCTCCAAAAAGTTGGAGGAACAGCAAGAAGGCCAATGTGACAGATTTGGAATGAGTAAGAGGAGACTAGCAGGAGTTGGGGATTGGAAAAGTTAAGGAGATGATGGAAAATCATGCAGAAGCTTAAGGTTACTGATAAGAATTTTTAGTTTACTCTATGAGTGGTAGAAACTCTCGAGGGTTTTAAGCAGGACTGACATGATCTGACTTAGATTTAAACAGGATTCTTGCATGGTATGGTGCAAATGGAATGAAAGAAGGCAAGAAGAGAAGAAATACTAGGTAGGTGACTACTGAAATAATGCATAGGCGAGAAGATAATGGCTCAGATCCGGGTGGGAACAAAGCTAAAGGATTCGATGAACGATGGAACGCAGAGTACGAGAGAAAGAGAAGTGCCATAGATGACATACAATGGGAGAATAAAAACCCAAATGGATCAAGCAAATGGGAACATGAAAGTGCCATTCACTGAAGTGGGAAAGAATGTGGTCAATCTCTCTAATTTCTTGGTAATTATATTTAAGCTATAAACTTCCCTTTAAATACCGCTCCAGCTGTGTTTCACAAATTTGACATATATTTCTTAAAGATCATTCAGCTATAAGTATTTCATATTTTTCCTTATGATTTTCTTTTTAACAGAATAGTTGCTTAATAGTATGTTATCTAATTTCCAAATGGGATTTTTTCAAATTCTCTTTAGTTATTAGTTTCCTGTTTTACTAAGTTTTAGTGAGAAGAACATAATATGGTGTTGATTTTTTGAACTGTATTAAGGATTATTTTTGCTCTGATAAATGATAACATTTTGTGAATACTTGAAAAGAGTATGCGTTCTTGGTATTCTAAGCGTAGAGTTTCCTAATTGCATTCTTCAGATATTTCTTAATTTGTACTCTGTCCGCTTCACCCATCAATTTCTGAAAGGGATGTGGTAAACTCTTCAGCTAGGATTGCTGACTTACCTGTTTATCCCTGCAGTTTAGCCAAATTGCATTCAATATACTCAGAGGCATTAACAGACTATTTCGTTCATCTACATTGTTCACTATTCTGAGTCCCTTGAAGGCAGAGACTGTGTTCATCGCTGTAACATCTGAAATAAGAAATACCAGACCTGGATGAAGGCCCTTAACTCATCTTTGCTGAATTAACGAACAGGTGACTATTAATGAGAAATTAATTTTAGAATATTTTCCCATGAGTTATATACTTGAACTGATACTTCTAGACACTTTCTGTAATATCTTGCAATTGTACAAAATATGCCTGTGCAGGCAATGTGTAGACAGAAGGAAGCTATGTAGTTTAGAGGACGATGTAATCTGTAGATATATTTTCATAATCTAAGAAAGTTAAGTTTGATGATCTTTTACAAGTAATCATTATTTTCATACATGCTCAAGTTAGACCTACAAAATAACAAGACAATTGTTTCAATAAAAATTCTAGAATCTGCATATCCCTCTCATTGATTCTAGCAGTCCTACTACAAATTAAGATTTTTTGAATTCTTGGTGTTAATTACCTTCCGTCAGTATAATATTCAAAGATAAATTCAATTAAATCACCTCACAGATACATTTTCTTAATGATCCAAAACAGAGCATGAATTTAGTCCTCAAATATTTATGGAGCATCTACTATGCCTAGTGATAAATAATATAGTCAAAATTTTTGCCCTCATGCATCCCACAACCTAAGATCAATAGGAAGAAATTAAATATGTCAATAACATATAAATTAATGTCAATTAAAAATGTTATAAATATAAATAATATAATGGCAATTAATGATAATTGCGATGAAGAAAATATATTTGGGAACTAATAACATTAGCGAGTGATGAGGAGTGGGACTACTTTAGTTAGAGTGGCCTGTATGAGATGATAATATCTGAACTGAGACCATAATGATGAGAAGTAGGACGTCATGCAAATATTTGGTGGATAGTCTCATAATTTTCCACCGAAAATATTAAAATCTGACCCATTGAATTGTTGCTATTTCAAAAAATCAATGTTACAAACAAAGGCTATAGGTTTAATACCACTGAGTACACCAAAAAACAAAAAAAAAAGATAGAGATTTTTTTACCACAAAGGCACTGAAGATTTCCATAACTTTTTAAAAATGTGCTCCATTGTGGGAATAAGTGACCATTTTAGAGAGTACAACAAGAATTCAAATGCATGTGCTCTACCTTATATTCATAAAGATTTAGTCATTTTATCGGCACCAATCTTAAATAATGGCCCTAATTTATTTTGAATAAATTGTGTATAAGCTCCTGTCTTACTGATATTTATCAAATAACTTATTTAGTCAGAGGCGAGGAGAAGAAAGAAAATATTAATATATTTATTGAGTCTAATAAATCAAATTCTTAAAAGCATACCACCTTTTTCATACAAACTTATAGTTAGTGCATGTGCTAATAAAACTCATTAATATATTATTTGTTCTTGACTATTCTTTCACCTTATCTCAACACCTTTTTTTCTTTACAACCTATTCCCAATATCAAATATTAATTTAAGTACAGTATAATAATGGTGAATTCTTTTTGCCTACCTATGGGGAAAACATAAACGGTTCATACAAAACTTAAAGAAAAAAAGAAACTTCATAGCTGCAGTTATTTGAATCTGGAACTGAATTCCTTAGAGAAGTTGGAATTAATTAGGTTTTGCTTACATCTCAGTTCTAAGCTTCAGAAGCATATCCAATATGTTCTTCTCTCCAAATATTCATTTCACTAAAACTTGTACCTCATGTTGTTTTAACAAAGCCTCTGCCTTCATCCTTTGAGGACACATAAAAATTATCTCTTCAACTGACATTACCAGCATTAGAGGAGAGCCAAGCAGAGCAGTCAGTCTATTGGAAAGTACCTGTCGTTACTACTTCTTATGGAGAGTACCAAAACATTTTAAGAATGGTACTGCCAATATATATAAGCCAAAATGGGAATGGGACATCTGGGACCATAAATGACAGCTAATAAAAGATGGGATAACAAAAACGCAGGCTTCCTTTACTTCATTGCAACCTTCTTTTCCAAAATATCTGTTGTGGCACCCATATTTTGGAATAGAATTATAAGGGGTATTCAATGGTCAAATGAAAAAATTATTGCATAATATCCCCCTTTTATAGTTTTATAATAGATACCCACATTATGAAGACGCTGAGAAGCAGTGCAGTTAAGAAATATATTTTTCCTTGTTTAGTTAAGGGATTCTCTTATTTAAGACTAGAATATTTCTCCCTCCAATCTGCTTGTCAAACTGTACACCTGAGACAGTCCTGCAAGACACCAAACTAAAAAATTCTGTGCTGACTTTCCTCCGAACTTGGCCCACATCTCTCACACTACGTTACATTGTTGAGTGTTGTATCAGTGCTAGTTTCTCAGCCTGTCCAACGAGTTCGAAGCACACTCCCTAAAAGAAAAAAAGTATTCACAGTGAGTCAGTCTTGAAAACATGAAAAAGAGGTTCAGTTCAAAGCAGAAAAGTTTTCAAGTTAGAAATCTTTGCGGATTATAAGAGGTAATTTGACTAACATTGCCAAAACATTCAAAGGATAAAATTAGTAAAATAGTACTTTCAAGCCAGCCCTGATGGCCTAGTGGTTAGAGTTCAGTGCACTCTGCTTCGGTGCCTGAGGTCCAGTTCCCAGGAGTGGAACCACACCACTTGTCTGTCAGTAGCCATGCTTGGCAGTGGCTCACATAGAAGAACCAGAAGAACTTACAACTATGTATAACTATGTACCAGGGCTTTGGGAGGGGAAAAGGAAAAAAAAAAAGATGAGGGGCTGGCCTGGTGGTATAGTGGTTAAGTTCACATGGTCTGCTTTGGTAGCCTGAGGTTTGCAGGTTCGGATCCTGGGCACAGACCTACACCGCTCATCAAGCCATGCTGTGGCAGCATCCCATATATAAAATAAAGGAAGATTGGCAACAGATGTTAGCTTAGGGTGACTTCCCCTGCAAAAAAAAAAAAAAAAAGAATGCTTTCCCTCAAAATAAATATATATAAAAATCACAAATACATAGAAGTTAGAATTTAAGTAATAATTTTGTAGAGTTTTATTTTAATTGGTTTACCCTCTTTTTAAACTAATATTGGCTTTCTACTTAAATATTGGTTTGTTTTTTTTTTTTGAGGAAGATTAGCCCTGCGCTAACATTTGTTGCCAATCCTCCTCCTTTTGCTGAAGAAGATTGGCCCTGGGCTAACATCCGTACCCATCTTCCTCTACTTTATATGGGACACCGCCACAGCACAGCTTGATAAGCGGTGCGTAGGTCCATGTCCGGGATCTGAACACGTGAACCCCAGCCCGCAGAAACAGAGTGCACGAACTTAACTGCTACACTACTGGGCCAGCCCCAATATTGGTGTTTTTAAAACGATGTTTTATGTTTTTAATTTTGTTATTGCTTTTGCAAATAACTCAGCCAAGGCTTATCGAGCTCTGCTGACAAAGATTTTGAGAGAACTGACAGAATAATCACCTCTTGGACAGCAGAAAGTGAACACTGGCCTGGAAGTTAAGAGATGTGGATTCCAGTCTTGCTTTGCCACTAAATACCTAAGTGACCTAAGGCAAATCAGTTAGCCTTTTCTGGCGTTTAATATCCTCATTTGTAAAATGAAGATACTGAATAACCAAAGTTATTGCTGTTATCTATAATATCTTGCGATTCCAAAGGTAAGAAAATAAGATTCTGAAGCATATTTCTAAGTAATAAATGCAACTTCCACAAGAGGAATGTGAATTGTCAACGAGCAAAATTCCAATGTGGCTTGAACTGATAACAAGAACAAAAATTAGCCTGTGTTAAAAATGTTTTACAGTTTATGCAAAAATTTTTCAAACATCACATCAATTCCTAGACTAGCCCTGTGCTTATGATATTATCATCCCCATTTTATGGACAGGCAAACAAGTTAAATTTCTTGTCTGTTGGTCACAGAGGGAGAAAATCTTGAACTGAAGCTCAAATTTAAGTATCTTACTTGAAAGCCAATGGTTTTTCTACACTGCCAAGGAGTTTTTTATTAGTGCGTGCAATTATTCAGTTGTGTCAAATAACACTGCGATAATTGTTTCTTGCTTTCCTTTCTAATGCTTTTTAAATGGAAGCAGTTTCATTTAGCAGAAAATGTGTTAATCTCTCTCTCTTCTCCAAAGAGCAAGCTGTACCTTAAAAGCATTCCTGCAGTTTCTTTCTAAAAATGGAGGCGTCTTTTGCTTTCCACAACTGATACAGTCTTGATCTACCAATTCCTCTGTTGTCAATGTGTTAAGCAGACTGTGATGCTGGTAGAGTATTACATTATTACCTTTGGAATGCTGTCATAATATTAGTATTTATCTAATTATAATTACATTGCAAAATAAACCCTTTTTCCTTACAGTATACATTTTTAAGCGGTAGAAATTCCACTTAGCACTGTGTGGTGTTGAATTATAACCCACCAAAATCATCTATAAGATGTACCTGAGGCACCTCTGAATTTGACCAGCTACGAAGAGTTTAGTGATGCGCAATCAGTGTACATCTGCTATGAATGTCAACCCAGGACACTCAGTTCCTCACGTGAGTTCTCTTTGGGTACCAAAAGAGAGCTTTTAAACAGCCACTAATGAGAACTGATGCATCCCCTGGGATTGTACTTGGGCATACATACAGGACAAAGTAGCCATTATATAAATACTCCAGTTACTGGAAGCACTCCAGTGTTATTTAATCCACAATTTCAATACATTAATTACATGGCACCTCCATGAAGTATGCAAGGGCTTTTATTTCCACTGGCAAATCAAGATAATTAAGCTAATTCTAAGTAAATTAAATGAAATAAGGTTGCAGGGGGAACTCAACAACACATTTCCCAAGATTGAAATTAAGGATTTTTGATGCCCATTTTTAAACTCAAAATATGGCTTCACAGACTATGCAGAGGCCCGTGAATATTATTTAGTTAGAAGACAATCAGGAGACGTAATCTGTTTATAGGATCATCAACGTAACTTTACAAAAGACTACTGTTTAGTAGCATCAATATACCGAAGGGATGAACAGGGTACCACTTGTATTACAGAGAATTTATTTTGGGATTTATCTAAATGTGTTTGTGCACTTATGGGTGTAGGATTAACTGAAAAGGAGTCTTACTTTTAAAGTTAAGGAATTGTCCTCTATTAAAGTGAAAGACTATTTCATAATACATTTTTGTGAAAATTTCCCTGAATAGTTTCCTTAAGTAAAATTATTTTCTCGTTATCCTCATAATCCTGTTAAAAGAGCAAATTTAAAAGCCATCTGGCTACTGGTGGTGAGCGTTTTAGAGCACAGTATTTGCCTAATAAATATGTATATAAATTTATTCTGCTTACAGCTAGTCTCATATGAAAGGAAAGAATTCTGTAGGATCTGAAATTTAAATACTTTCAGATCATTATTTAGCCTCTATAATTTCACCCAAATCATCAGCTTCTGTTGAGTTTGTTCAAAAAATCTAACGGGATGATGAGAATGAGGTGAAGCTGCAGACACACTAAATATAAAGAATAAGTTTAAGGGAAGTGCAAACACAAAAGCCATATTTTCATTTCCTTGTAGAAATGGGTCCAATCCGAAGGCCATCATTCACGGAATGTTCCCAATTAAGTAAATCTGAATTTGGAAGCCTAGAAGGAAAGAACTATGATTGAACTCCAAACACGCAAACTTGATTTTAAGGAAGATTCAGAAGAGCATATTTCAGTCCTTTCAAAACACAAATACACATAAATCTCTGCAAGGAGTATATGTTGGTTACAAATAAACACTGAGAATAATGATTTTAAAAATATTATCAACCAGGGAAAAAATATGTCTTTCTAATATTTCCAGTTACTTTGTTCTGTTCTAAGTAATATTTCCACTGCTTCTACCAGTACTTAAGAGAGTTAAAGATTATTGTCAAGAAATGTAAGCTTGATTTCTACCCTTAGAGACTCAAATGCTTTGTTGAAAAGAGCTAATGATTTCTGTATGGTACCAGACAACTCTGGACGGCTCTGCTAAAGATTCTGAACTCATGCTGAGAACAAATGCCACAAATCTCAAAGTCAACACAAGTGGAAGACGCAGAAGTAGTAAAACAAACAAGCTCAATTTTTTCAAACTCTCATCCAAATAAGAGCGGGGGCAGTGACTTTTCAATCAGATATCAGTCTTGGCAAAATAGTCATTGGTTCCTTAGACTAAGCAGAAAGAAGAAAACAGGGTAAAAAAAAAAAAATCATACTCATTAGGCTGTCAGGATGTGTGTGGTGAAAAGAGAGTTGCTTGAAAAGAAATAATAGATTGTGAAGATGAACATCTTTCTAAGCACCGCTCAAATTGTCTCTGGTGGTAGCACATTATTTTGCCTGTTTTAGGCCTCAGGGATGTGTTGTAAAAGCAGACTCTATTTCTCCAAGGAACAGAATTGCTTTTTAATTATTTCTGGCTCAACAGAAGCACAAATCACAGAAGCAATGTTTGTCATTTGATCAAACAGCTTTAAAAATAATGATTAAAAAATAATGACCTCCCCAACATATAGGTAAAAATATAAGGATATTCCAGGATCAAAACAGTATAAATTTAAACACTCTCTCCCTGTGACCCCTCCCCATCTTTCCGCCACATGTTTTACATTTGATCAAAATGGCTAAAGAGCACATGTTTAAGAAAAAAACTCCCAAATATAGCTAAAAATAAAACGATATCCGAGATTAAAATAAAAGAGGAGAAAAATAAACTCCCTCCCCCTCCGTCATATAAAGCTGTTTCCTCGTGGGATTTGCATTGGATCAAAATGGCTAAAGAACAGATGATTTAAAAACAAACAACAAAAACAACAGTCTCTCAAACATGTAGGAAAAAGATATAAAGGTATTCTAGGATTAAAATAAGAGTGCGAAGATAAACCCTCTCCTCCCCTTTTACCCTTCTCCCACCACACTGAATATTTCTTCCCGTGTGCTTTCAGTGTTCATATCCATGACCCTTTGAATTAATTCTTTTCCCTGAGGGATGGATTACCTTATCTAGTCTGGGCATTTCAGTAGTTGACAATGAACCCATGAATTAATCTGAATATAGAAACTAATTACAATAAAACCTGCTCAGTGTTCTCACTTAAAACATTTCCTCACCCTAAATGTTAATCTTTAAAAGACCAAGGCAATTGGCACAAAGGCAATGTTTCCCATTTAAGGAACTTTTTATTATTCCTATACCGACATGCATTATTTCCAGTGAGAGAATCAGTGAGGTGCATTACGGTCTAAGGTTCTCAGGGTTCTGTTTGGGTAATTGCACCCACATGGTCGAAAAGGTCAAAATGGCTAAAAGTTTTAAGGTGAATTTAACAAAAAATGTAGAGAGAAAATGGTTGACATAATAGGAACAAAAGTCATTAAATCAAAAGGAGACAATTGAAGCCATCTATCCCCCTGGGTGTCTCTTCACTTTTTCTCTCTCCCGACTTTATTATCTGGCAGGTTCGAAAACCGAAAAGTGTGTATGTGACTGATGATTCATTCAGAAGTTTATATAAATATTTCGAGACAAATATGTATATATCGTCTTCTCAAAATATCATGAAAATTTATTGAATCTTTAGAATGGCTTTGGCTTCTCAAAAGATTCTAAACATTGTTACCAAACTTTTTATAGAGTTAAAAAAGTAAAAATTCTCTATGTATATTATGACTCCCACATGTTTTTATTTCTAAGACCTTGGGACTACTTACAAAGTTATGGCCTAAGGAATATCAAGCCATCAGTAATAAAAAGTGATCTGCTTTTTTCCTACCGAATTCCAAAATCTAAACGTTTATAGGAAATTTAGAATAGCAATCATTTCATTATGCAGATAAGAAAATTGAAAATAAAATGGATGAATTTTCTTGCCCAAAGGTCCTAGGGTTAGAACCTAAATTCCTCGTCTCCAAACCCATTCCTCTCCCCACCATACCCTAACAACTCACATAGTCTGATGTATACACAGGCAATGCAGATAATTACATTCAGGTGGGAGTGGATTTATCTTCACTCCCATGGAATGCTTGGCCTGAAGATGGGTCCAGGTAGATGCACTGCCTCAGCTCTAAGCCTGGCAAGGGGTAAAAAAAATCAGGGAGGAAATGCTTAGAGACTCATTGTGTCTTTCTTATCCCTACCCATAAATTGCTCTCTTAAACCTGAAGGCAAAAATAGCAATCATTATTTTAATTACTTTAAGCAGTAGCAATAGATTGTGTGCACTAAAGCTCTGTTACATCATGTGTATCTTTGTTAATGGTAGATAAAAGCAGCTCAGATTTTATTTTTTCAATTCACAAATACCATCTAGAGAATTTAATAATTAACACAATGTTCTGCAATCTGCCTTCTGTTCCCACCAATCAAGGGCAGCGCTTCCCTCAAAGCCCTCTTTTAAGGTGTAAAGGTATTTGACTTCTGTCTAACATTTGACGTTAAATAATTAGAATCTTGATATTTTGCCTCACTAATTCATTTCTTTCTTCCTATCTTGGAATTCTTTAAAGTAACCAATCTCCAGGGTGCAATATGGATATGCCTTGTTCCTGTCCTCAAGGAGGATCCCCGTGGTGGAGAATATGTCCAGACTTTCTCCTACTACATTTTTGACAACTTGGGTCTCTTCCCTTACTCCTTCATCTGCACCTTCCATCAGAATCAGAGTTCTGCTCTCAGAGCAATTCTCTTCCCACTTTACGGTTTTTCTTGGCATTTTTGTATATTTCCATGGTTTCAACAAGGACCTATGTTGATTATTTCTAGGCACTTCGTTTTTGTTTCTGATTTTAGACTTCTAAATCTACAACTTCAAGCTTTACCTTCATTTGGTCTTCACTTCCAAGTGTCCATTCATACTTTGGACATCTCTACTTTGATGATTTTTCAGTCTTTCAAATTCACATTCAAAACAAAATTTGGTATGTTTCCTCTGAGGCTTGTTCATCTTCCTGAATTTCCTTCCACATTAAATTGCTTCATCCCCCACTGGTCCCCTAAAGCAGGTAACTCAGTCATTCTTGGCGATACTCATTTCCTTAGACCTTTACATGCAGTTGGTCTTTTAATCCTGCCAATAGACATATCTCTGGAATCTACCCTTCCCCTCCCTGCCCTCGTCTCACTTATCACATTCTAGTCATGATCCTCATCCTATCTCAAGGTTAAACAAATAGCTACTCCTAACATTTGACCATTCTAGTTAGTTACATCCAACTTCTTAAAGGATAACCATATATATATAACTTCTAAATATAAATTCTTAGGGGAAAGTATCACTCTCAGAAAGAATAAATGCAGGGGAGGCAGCTTCTTTGTCAGAGAAATGGTAGAAATAATAACACAAAATACATAGACTAATCTGACACATTCTTAAATAATTCAAGTATCATAATTAATTTTGACAATGCTATAATCAACTTTTCAATATTGTTGGAAATAGTATTGATAAGCTAAGGTTGTATAATTTTGGTCTGCTCTGGTTAATGTTCTCCATTAGCTGAATATTCACTTATGTAGTCCATGGATTTTAGTATGGACTGATCTTTGCTTGTATTATTAATATGATGTATATGTAAATAGATTGTTGATTACATCAAATTAAATCTTTTATAACTACCTAAAAGAGGATGAACTTTAAAAAATTAAAGCTAGGGTCAGCATAGTGGTGTAGTGGTTAAGTTCATGTGCTCTGCTTCAGCAACCTGGAGTTCATAGGTTCAGATCCTGGGCATGGACCTATACATGGCTCATCAAGCCATGCTGTGGCGGCATCCGACATACAAAATAGAGGAAGATTGGCACTGATGTTAGCTCAGGGCCAGTCTTCCTCACCAAAAAAAAAAAATTAAAGCTATATTCTAGACTTTTAGTTTGTCTAGTTTATGAATACCAAATTTTACTTAAAAATTCTTTTTCCATGCAAAATAACTCATTTTTAGATTTGCTTTTAAAGGGCAAGGGTAAGAGCCATGATAATATTGTAGATAATTTTTATGGGAAATTTTAGTCCTAGATATAAGCTTGAAAACATTTAAAAACTATGATAGAGAAAGACTGGCACCAAACTTCTAAACTTTTCACTAAATATCAAACCCTGAAGGTTTCTTACTCACCTCAGAGCTCCTGCATAATGGCCATCATAATTCATGTCAGCAGGGGCTGGTTGAGAGGCTTGTCATGGCTCTGCAGTGTCATTCTTCACTTTACCCATGTGTTCATGGTGTAGTAAGGAATAAAAAATCTTGCGAGTGACCATATTAGGCCTGGAAAGTCAGTATCAAGAAACAAGTTTTTAACAAAAAAACGTTTCTAGTTACATACCTGTAGTCACAGATATTATATATAAATACAATCAATTATCCCATGCCAAAACTTGAATAAATGTTATTCTTAACCTAGTACATGCCAGCTTTTAGAAATGCTAAACATGAAATTTAAAGTATAATTATCTTAGTCATTTAGAGATAAAGATTCATTAAAATATGTTTTAGAACATATTGCTTGATGTTTGACCACCTGCGCCAAAAGTCTCCAGAAATATTTCAAATCCTTGTTTCTTCTCAAAATTCCTCCCCCATCCTCTATTTAGATACCACAGTATTATATCACTTTCTTTTTACCTAAAGAAATATAGTTTTGCTTGAATACGAACTGTATTTCATTGATATACCTTATATCGAGTTTTGACATTTCATGGTGACTTGCAGCTTAGGAGATAACTTTCGGCAAAAATAGGAGTAAGAACATGAGAGGGGTTATTTTCCAGATCTCCCTTTGCTCTTTGGAGGTCAATTGGTTGGCATCAGGAGAGAAAAAAATATGTCTAATCATAGTTATAGCAATGTATGCTGTTAGGGCAGTGATATTAAGAAGGAATGTAGAGAAATATTTTTAAAAAATGCAAGTAGAATACTACAAAAATTTTGAAAGCTCTCTAACTAAAGAAACCACTCTCACAGACTGTGGGAATGACTTAAGCTGACGTTGACCCCGGTGCCTGAAGGTTCAGACACCCAAGATTGATGGTTGGCCTGGAAATGGTAACCTTGTTAACCCAACATGATTCTGAATTCAGGAGTACCTTGAAGAGGATCAATTCTTCCTATTTTCCTGTGAAGAAGTAAGAAACAGTTTTTTCTTTGAACAACCTTGCACATTAGGGAGCAGTAAATGAAATCCACCATACGAAATGGATTCACCCAGTGTTCCATTTGTTTTTTAGGTGAACTTTTTGTCAGCTGTTATCACACATAGGTCATCAGGATACTATTTAGCATGAAAAACATTTAATGCATCTTGCAGAGTTCACGAACTATCAACTAAGCAAGGTGTCGATTAGAAAACTGTATCTTTAAAACTACCAGATAAACATGTTTCAGTTAATATTTTGTTGTTGTTTTACTCATGCAAGATGATCAAGAAACTAAAATAGGACAAGTCATAGGGAAGATGAATTTGCTTAATGGAAACAAACAAAAATCAAAGTTATCTATCTTGATTTCTAATAGACTATTTCAAGTGATAGAGATAAATCTTTAACACATGTTTTGCTATTAATATACAAGGATTGAGAATTTCCGAGTGCACATAAACATTTTTGGGAAATTTCCCCAAAAAATCTCCAAAAAACATTTTCTCCCAAAAATGTTTCACTTTCATTCTTTTCTCTCTTTCGTATTTCCAAATGCAGAACCCCAAAATAAATAAATAATAAGACTAAAACTTAGATAATGAACATCATTAATTACATCTAAAATTAGCATTTCTGAGTCAAAAGATAATGAAAACTTAGAAACTTTTACTATGTATTAAAATGTGTGCACACCTCAGCAGCACCAGTTTTCCTTTTATCTTTGCCTTTACAATGAACAAAATTTCTCACTTTGTTTTATTTGTTTATTTTGACTAATTTACTAATTGAATAGTGATTTCTCATTTGCACAGTCAGGAGCTCTGATGTCATTGGTCAACTTTTGTCTGTGACTATTTTTGAAAATAAAATTTTATTGCAATACAGACAGACCCATCAATTTGTGTCTTGTCTGTGGTTGCTTTCCTGCTACAATGGCAAAGTTGAGTAGTTGAGACAGAAACCTTATGGTCCATGAAACCTAACATTTTACTATCAGGACCTTTAAAGAAAAAAGATTGGATATTGTGTAAATGGATGCTTGTTTTATTTCCTGAAAGTAGAATGATTTTATCTATTTTCATTTCTTCCTTTGCTCACTTATAAAAACTGTATATGAGAGCATTTATTTCCCTTTTAAATTACTGATGATAATTTTGTCATATATGAACTTTTAAAACAATATGTACACTCGATCTTTCATTGTTTTATTGATTTATTGAATTCATCATATCAATATCTGGATATTTTCCCTTAGCACCATCAATTTGACTCTGTACTTTCCATAATGTTTACATTATAATGTGGTAATTACAATATATTTTAATATTTACATTTATTTTTAGAAATTTTCTTAACTTCCCATTAATTTATTCTTTTAAATAATAATTTTATATATTAAAGTTTGTCCACTCCCAAAATTCTTCAGTTTTGTTTTCGTTTTAGTTTGTTAATTGCAAAGATTAACTTGAGGGAAAAGTAGTTCCTAATATCTCAAGTCTTTGTGAAGCTTATATAAGGCAATGCATTGCATGTACCCGTCAAATTCGTGATACTAGTGGGTTCTCAATAAATATTAGACATCGTTACTATTATAATAATTGTTATTAATTACTGGTTAAGACAATACAGTCAGGTTAACTTGGAGTTAAGTATCTTTTTCTATATTTATTTACTGTGTGACTCTGGGCAAATAACTAAACTTCTCTAAGTCTCAGTTGTTTTCATCTAGAAAGTAGGGAAAATAAACACCTACCATGTGAGTCGTTGTGAAGACTAAATGCAATAACACTATTTTTAACATTATGAAGTGTTATAAATGGTACACTTTAAATTTTAAAATAGCCTTTATAATTCTGACTGCAATCGCTTTGTTATACCTAATATTTTTCGTACTTAAACATTTTATCTTATTTTTCTTCATTAGTTTTCTAGAATCTTACTCAATTTGTTGGAATATTTAATAATTTTTAAAAATTTTATCAACCTTACTATTTTTCATTATTTAATCCCTTACATCACTTTATTATTATCCTTTTTCTCATATGTCTAACTTTTCATCTTTTTTCTGCTTCCTGAATTTACTTCTGTTAATTTAATTTAATATTTCTCTTCTAATGTTAAGAATAAAATTATAATTTTCCCACTCACTCAAAAAAAAAAAAATTCCCATACTCTTACATTTTTCACTTATATACTCTGTAAATGCAAACTTCAATTTCTCTTTGCCCAACTTTTATTTAGCTGTGTTTAAAAATATCCAAGCTAAATAAAAAAAATTTCTGTTATTAACTTCATATCTTGACTAAAATCAGAAATTAGATTTTGGGCCTTTAAAAAAATTTGAAAGGTACAGAGTTTCTTTTTGTGACCTATAATATGAATTGGACCATGGTGTTTTGGTGATATTGTATATTCTCCCCTCATATGTCGCAAGTTTAGAAATAAATTTATTAAGTCAAGCCAATAAACCAGGCTATCTTCTATATTCTATAGAATGTAGAATCACCCTATATTCTATAAACTATCACACTATATTCTTTTATCAGAATTTTTTATTCCTCCTGGGTACTGCAGATCCTATAAAATATTTTGAAATTAAGCTATGGGGACTCTTCTAGAAAATATAGTATTTTGTATACATTTTGAAAGGGTTTGTTTTGGCCTTGATATCCACTTAAGGAACGCAAATCAAAAACATCTTCTCCATATAATTTTTTTTGTCTATCTATTTTGCCTAAAAATGAGAAAAACACATTGAAGAAAGACTGCCAATAGAATAGAGATTTTTGCTAATGTCTTTTTTGAGCTTCCACTTTTTTATATATTTCAATTCTCTGTTCCTTGATTCATGTATATTAGATATCATTATAAAAGGAGCCTTTTGTCCATACAAAAAATCTCCTTATTCTGTTAATACCTTCTCCATTTGAATTTTGTTTTCTCTCACTTTTTTATTGTCAAACTAATTTTTATTTTGCTTTTAATTGCCTAGTATTTCTTGGGCTTTTCTCTTGAAATCTTTTTTTTTTAACTTTTGCATATCATATTGTTTTAGGCATGTCTTTGCTTATTATATATAATGATTTTTGGGTTTTTTTCACAATTCGATTTGTTCAGTTTATACACGGAATTTAATCTCTTCATAATCACAGTGTTAATATATATTTGGCCTTATAGCTGTTATCTTGTTTATGGTTCTGATTTCAGTGCTTCCTTATCATTCTAGTTTTCTTGTGCTTTTGTTTCTCCTTTTCTTCCTCCCTTCATGTCTCTTCTCCTTCCTTTTATTTCCACATTTTTGTCCTTCCTTCATTTTTTCTTTCTTTTTCTATTAAATCATTTTATTTTCCATAGATTTTTAATTCTTCTCTATTGATTTATAAGCAATTTTGTTTATTAATAGAAACTCTTTTTCCAACCATGACAGTGCATTGAATCTGTACTACTCTATCACAACCATTAATGAAATAGTATTTCTTCTTTTTTTTTTTTTTTTGTGAAGAAGATCAGCCCTGTGCTAACATCTGCCAATCCTCCTCTTTTTTTGCTGAGGAAGACTGGCCCTGGGCTAACATCCATGCCCATCTTCCTCTGCTTTATATGGGATGCCGCCACAGCATGGCTTGCCAAGCGGTGCATTGGTGCGCACCCAGGATCCGAACTGGCGAACCCCAGACCGCCGCAGCAGAGTGCACGCACTTAAACACTTGAGCCATTGGGCCAGCCCCGAAACAGTATTTCTTAATGCATCCCTATCTAAAATAAGAACTTTTGCTTGATTTTTCTTTTCTGACTATGCCAAATCCATCTCCCCTATGTTATGGGATAATCTGGTATTTTGAATCTAGGATTTTTTTATTATTTAGTTGTGTTATGTATAATATCTCACTGTTCAACAAAATAAAAGTTGGGAATTAGGTTTGCGCTCTAATGTTTCATGGCATTGCGCTCTAATGCCATGCTCCTTATTTGAATGGCATTGGTTTGGCCTGCTTCGACCTCAATTTTTCTTCAGTTTTTTTTAAAGTTGGTACAAGTCTCTGGTTTTTGTACTGATAATGAATTATTCCCACAAATCATTTATTTTTCAGTGATTTCTGTAAATATCTGATAAATTGTGATTTGGTGTGCACTCAGTTTTCCATTTTGAACAAAAATTAGATTTATTTAAAATATCCTTTGATTTTTTTCATATATGGAAAAAAATTAAAACTAACAATCTTGGTGAAGGACTTCTGGAATGACAGAGTAAGGACTTCCAGAAACATGCTCTTCCACTAAAGGAATGAGAATACTGGCAAAATTTGACAACATTAACTTTTTTAGAAGTCTGGAAATTTTTTCAAAAGCTTATGTAATACAAGGAACATTTATTTGAGAAAAACGACTGCATCATGGTAAGAACAGTGAGCTTTGTGTTATTTCAGCTTGTCCTGTTCCCATCACCCTAATCCTAGCCTTTCAGTAGTTTGAAAACCAACAGCCTTGCAAGTATAATATCTGTGAAAACCAGTAGCTTAGAAGCCATTAGAAAGGACAGAATAGGTTTGGAGCTCTCCTGAAAGCTGCATTTCCAGAAAACCACCACCATTTGACCTACCTGGCAGCTCACTGAAAACTTCCATTCTCAGACTATCTTTATTTTACCCAGCTCAGATCTCCATCTGTGGGAACAACAATTTTCCTGTGGAATTTGTCCAAAAAAATAAGAGAAAATTGTTTAACATCACAGCTGTCTGAGGCAGTGATATGTGTCAGGGTTAACAAGAGGCTAACCAAAAATCTTACAAGGAAAAACTGGGAATAATATGTTCATAATGGGCTTTGAAAAAGTCAGAAATAGTCTTGGGGATCTACAAGGCCACACGCATGTCCAGGGCTGTGCATGTGCCCAGGAAAGACCTGAGAAGGGCATGATCTCTCACGTACAGCTCACCTCAAAGCTTTGCACAAGTAGAGTTGTAAGCTGTGTATTTTGAAGGCAAGCCCCAATACACACACACAGAGCACCTTGGCAAATGTACAGAAGACACAATAAAGTAAGGCCTATCCATGGGGGTCGGGGAAAGCAGGCCATAGAAACTGTCCCTGAGATAGCCCGAGTATTAGACTTACTAGACGAGGACTTTAAATCAGATATTATAAATATGTTCAAAGAACTAAAAGACACTACTTCTAAAGAATTAAATAAAAATATGATAATTATGTCCTACCAAATACTGACCAACAGTAGTAAAGAGACGGAAATTATAAAGAACTAAATAGAAATTCTGGAACTGTAAAGTACATTAATTGAAGTGAAAAATTTACTATAGGGGCTCAAAAACAGATCTGAACAGGCAAAAGAAAAAAATCAGTGAAGTTGAATATAGGTCATTTGAGGCTATCCAGTGTGAGCAACAAACAAACAAAAAAAAAAAAAAAGAGAAAAGAAACAGAGCCCCCAGAGATCTGTGGGACACCACCAAATGTGCCAACATATACACGATGAGAGTCCAGAAAGAGGAGAGAGACAGGAAGAAAGTTTGAATACATAATACCCAAAAACTTCTCAAATTTTATGAAAAATAGTAATTTACCCAAAATCTCAAAAACTCTAAATAAGATAAACTCTAAAAGATTCACATTAAAACATTAACTCAACCATATTAAAAAAACAACTCTAAATTGATCATATGCCTAAAAGTAACAGCAACTATAAAATTCTTTGAGGAAAATTTAGGAATGAATCTTTGTGTTCTTAAACTAGACAACAGCTTCTCAGATGTGGCACCAAATTCACAAGTGGCAAAAGAAAAAGAGAGAAAGTGGACTTCATCAAAATTGAAAACGTTTTTGCTTCAAAGGACAGAATCAAGAAAGTGAGGGCCAGCCCTGGTGGCCTAGTGGTTAAGTTTGGCATGCTTCACTTCAGCGGCCCAGGTTCGGATCCTGGGGGTGGACCTACACCACTCCTCATGTGAAAAAAGATAAAAAGGAAGATTGCCAGTGGATGTTAGCTCAAGGCAAATCTTCCTCAGCAAAAAAAAAAAAAAAAAAAAAAAAAAAAAAAAACAAAGTGAAAGACAACCCACAGAATGGGATAAAATTTTTGCAAATCATGTATATGATAAGGGGCTTGTAACCAGAACTCTTACAACTCAACAATTAAGAGGCAAATAACCCAATTAAAAAATGGACAAATGATTTGAATAAATATTTATCAAAAGATGATACACATAAGGCCAATAAATAAGCACATAAAAACATATTCAACATCATTAGTCATTAGGGAAATACAAATCAAAACCACAAAGAGATACTACTTCACACCCACTACGATATCTACAAAAAAAAAAGAAAAAGACAGACAATAACAAGTGTTCACAAGGATGTGGGGAAATCAGAACCATCATACATTGCTGATGGGATTATAAAAGAGGAAGCCACTTTGGGAAACAATTCAATGCTCCTTCAAAATGTTAAATGTAGAGTTACCTTATGGCCCAGAGATTCCATTCCTGGGTATATAGTCAAGAAAATTGAAAATATATTTCACACAAAAACTTGTACATGAATATTTATAACACAATAATTCAACATACCCCAAAGGTGGCAACAGCCCAAATGTCCATCAACTGATGAATGGATGAACAAAATACAGTATATTTTAGAAAATTATTCAGCCATAAAAAGGGAATATAGTTCTGATACATGCTACAGCATAAATGAACCTTGAACACATTATGCTAAGTGAAAGAAGCTAGACACAAAAAGTCATATATTATATGATTCCATTTATATGAAATGTTCAAAGTGGGCAAATTCATAAAGATATAAAATAGATTAGTGGTTGCCAGAGTCTAGAGAAAGAGAAGCATGGGGAGTGACTGCTAATGGTTATGAGATTTCTTTGGGAATGATGAATATGTTCTAAAAATTGATAGTGGTGATAGTTGCACAACTCTGTGAATATACTAAAAATCATTGAATAGTACATTTTAAAAGGGTGAATCTTATGATATATGAGTTATATTTTAATAAAGCTGTTACAAGAAGAAATGGAGAATCTGAATAGACCAATCACAAGTAAAGAGATTGAAATAGTAATCAAAAACCTCCCCAAAAATAAAAGTCCAGGACCAGATGGCTTCTCCGGTGAATTTTAGCAAATGTTCAAAGAAGATTTAATACCCATCCTTCTCAAACTATTCCAAAAAATGGAGGAAGATGGAACACTTCCTAAATCATTCTACGAGGCCAACATCACCCTGACACCAAAGCCAGACAAAGACAATACAAAGAAAGAAAATTACAGGCCAATATCGCTGATGAACATTGATGCAAAAATCCTCAACAAAATATTGGCAAGCTGAATACAGCAATACATTAAAAAGATCAGGGGCGACTCAAGATGGCGGCGTAAGCAGACTCGGAACTCACCTCCTCCCGTGGACACAGCCAGTTTACAGCTACTTGTGGAAGGACTGCCCCTGAGACAGAGCTGGAGGCTGGATGGGGGGTACTCCTGCAGCGATGGAGAATCCTGGTTGGGGTGGGGGAGGCGGAGACTCCCTTCTGGAGGGGAAGGGCACCGCCTTCACAGGCCGCCAGCTTCGCGGCCTCCGGGAGCAGCGCAGGGGTCCGCAGCCCTCCTTGGAGGCGCGGGGCCCTGAGCTGGGGAGCGCCCCCGCTGTGGGCATTTTGTGGACCCAGCACAATCGAGACGAGTGGCAGAATATCTCACTTTGCCTGCTACTAAAACATTGGGGAATACCCCCAGAAAAGCAGGTTCACAAAGAAACTAAAACCGGCTCCTAAAGGGCCCATGCGCAAATTCACCCGTTTCAGAAAGCATCCTAAAATCACCAGAAAGAAAGGGGCACAGTGCTGTGGTGAAGAGACTCACCTAATAGGTCCTGAGTGCATCTCGGTGAGAGGTGAGACCTCTCCAGGGACTGGGACATTGGTGGTGGCCATTGTTGTGGCCTGGTGTGGGCGTGCTGACACAGACACCATTGGAGTTCTCCCTGAGGCCTACTAGATCCAGGGTCTGCCCCACCCGCTAGAGCACCAATTTAATCCAGCTCAGCCAGGGCAGGCAACCCACCCTAGAGACTGGCCCCACCCAACAACAAGCCCTCAGGCAACTTGTGGGCCTGCATAGATTGGCGACTGGATTATCTGCAGCCTGGCAACTGAGCCGACTTCAGTGGGGCAGGGCGTGCACAAGGAGCGGATGGAGAGAGTGGGGCAGTGGTGGAGTGTGTGGGGCTCCTGCCCTGGAGAGACTGGGTCCGCTTGGGGAGCGTGCCCTGGGGCATGCACACGGGGCAGGACTGTGTTGACTGTGTATGTGGACCTGTGGGCGGCAGGGCTTGTCAGCTGCAGAAGATTTATGCTTCTCAAAGACCCACATAGGGGGTTTGCCCCACCTTCCAAAGCCTGAAACAATTGAGTGCTCCTGTGCCTGAGGCCAGCCCCACCCAGCTGCAATCCTCAGAGAGCTGACAAGAGACCTAATAGGCTAGAGGCTTACAGCAATTGTAAGGCCCTGAGCCTAACAACCTGCCACGCTGGGGGCCTACTCACTTAAAAGAAATACTGCAACACAAATGTGGTATTAGAACTTACAGCCAACTGTGCTGGGGATCCCCACACCTGATAAAGAGACTGAAGGGCCCACAACAACTACAAGAAGCTGAGCATTACAACAGCTGGCCAGAAGCATAACTCGGCCTCCCTGGGCGCCTACAGGGAGATCAAACAGACCACAACAGAAGGACACACATAGCCCACATAGGGGGCACCCCTGGAACATTGAGAACTGAGGGAAGCACACTACCAGCCTCCTAAGGCATCACTTACATAAGGTCAACTATCCAAGAGCAGGAGACCAGGCTGACCTACCTAATACACAGACACAAGCACAGGGAAAGACGCAAAATGAGGAGGAAAAGAATACATTCCAAGTAAGGGAACAGGACAAAACCCCAGAAAAGGAACTAAGTGAAACAGAAATGAGCAACCTACCCAACAGAGAGTTCAAACTAAGAGTGTTAAGGATGCTCACTGATCTGGGGAAAAGAATAGATGAACTCAGTGAGAATGTCAACAAAGAAACGGAAGATATAAAAAATAACCAATCAGAAATGAAGAATACAATACTGGAAATGAAAAATTCATTAGAGGGACTCAAAAGCAGAGTAGAGGATACAGAAGAACGGATCTGTGAGCTGGATGAAAGACTAGAAGAAATTACCCAAGCTGAACAGGTAAAAGAGAAAAGAATTAAAAAGAGTGAGGATAGTCTAAGGGACCTCTGGGACAACATCAAGTGCACTAACATCCGTGATATAGGTGTCCCGGAAGGAGTAGAGCGAGACAAGGGGGCAGAGAATCTATTTCAAGAAATAATAGATGAAAACTTCCCTAACCTAAGGAAGGAAACAGACATCCAGGTACAGGAAGCACAGAGAGCCCCAAACAAGATAAACCCAAAGAGGCCCACACCAAGACACATCATAATCAAAATGTCCAGAATTAAAGATAAAGAGAGAATCCTAAAAGCCGCAAGAGAATGTCAAGTTACATACAAAGGAAACCCCATAAGGCTATCAGCTGACTTCTCAGCAGAAACCTTACAGGCTAGAAGAGAATGGCATGATATATTTAAAGTGCTATAAAGAAAAAACTTACAGCCAAGAATACTCTACCCAGCAAGGTTATCATTCAAAATGGAAGGAGAGATCAAAAATTTCCCAGACAATCAAAAATTAAAGGAGTTTGTCACCAAGAAAGTAGTGCTACAAGAAATGTTAAAGGGACTGATTTAAGGGGAAAAGAGAAGACCACAAATAGGAAAAATTATCTATTTCCATGATAAGAACGTAATGGATACAAATGCACAAAAAAGAGGTTAGATATGATATCAAACACATAAAAGGAGGGAGGAGGGGAGTTAAAGAGTACAGCTTTCAGACAGAGGTCAAACTAAAGAGACCATCAATTCTGTATAGAAGGAGAAAGGAACAGAGAAGGACTACTAAAACACTGAGAAAAAAAAAAGTTAAAAAATGGCAGTAAGTACATACTTATCAATAGCTACTTTAAACATTAATGGACTAAATGCTCCAATTAAAAGGCATAGGTTGGCTGATTGGATAAAACAACAAGACCCATATATATGCTGCATACAAGAGACACACTTCAGACCTAAAGACACTCACAAACTGAAAGTGAAGGGATGGAAAAAGATACTCCACGCAAATGGCAATGAAAAGAAAGCTGGGGTAGCAGTACTGATGTCAGACAAAATAGACTTTAAAACAAAACTGTAAAAATAGATAAAGAAGGGCATTACATAATGATCAAGAGAACAATCCAACAAGAGGATATAACACTTGTAAATATCTACGCACCCAATGTAGGTGCACCTAAATATATAAAGCAATTATTAACAGACATAAAAACAGAAATAGACAGTAACACAATAATAGTAGGGGACTTTAACACTCCACTTACACGAACGGATAGATCATCCAAACAGAAGATCAATAAGGAAACATTGGCCTTAAACGACACACTAGAACAGATGGACCTAGTAGATATATACAGAGCATTCCATCCAAAAACCGAAGAATACACATTCTTTTCAAATGCACATGGAACACTCTCCAGGATGGATCACATATTAGGCCACAAAACAAGTCTCCATAAATTTAAGAAGATTGAAATAATACCAAGCATCTTTTCTGACCACAAGGGTATGAAACTAGAAATCAACTATAGGAAGAAAATCAGAAAAGCCACAAATACGTGGAGATTAAACAAAATGCTACTGAACAATGACTGGGTTAACGAAGAAATCAAAGAAGAAATCAAAAAATACCTGGAGACAAATGAAAATGAAAATACGACATGCCAGAACTTATGGGACACAGCAAAAGCAGTTCTAAGAGGGAAGTTTATAGCAATACAGGCCTATCTCAACAAACAAAAAAAAAATCTCAAAAAAACAATCTAACAATGCACCTAAAGGAACTGGAAAAAGAACAAACAAAGCCCCAAATCAGTAGAAGAAGGGAAATCATAAAAATCAGAGCAGAAATAAATGAAATAGAGACCAAAAAAACAATAGAAAAAATTAATAAAACCAAGAGCTGGTTCTTTGAAAAGATCAACAAAATTGACAAACCTTTAGCTAGACTCACCAAGAAAAAAAGAGAGAAGGCACAAATAATTAAAATCAGAAATGAAAGAGGAGAGGTTACAACAGATACCTCAGAAATACAAAAGATTATAAGAGAATACTATGAAAAGCTATATGCCAACAAATTCGACAATCTGGAAGAAATGGATAAATTCTTAGAATCATACAACCTTCCAAAACTGGATCAAGAAGAAGTAGAAAATTTGAATAGACCAGTCACCAGTAAGGAGATCAAAACAGTAATTACAAACCTGCCCAAAAATAAAAGTCCAGGACCAGACGGCTTCCCTGGTAAATTCTACCAAACATTCAAAGAAGACTTAATACCTATCCTTCTCAAACTCTTCCAAAAAATGGAGGCGAGGGGATGCTCCCTAACTCATTCTGGAAGCTGACATTACCCTGATACCAAAACCAGACAAGGACAACACAAAAAAAGAAAATTACAGGCCAATATCACTGATGAATATCGATGCGAAAATCCTCAACAAAATACTAGCAAATCGCATACAACAATACGTTAAAAAGATTATACACCATGATCAAGTGGGATTTATTCCAGGGATGCAGGGATGGTTTAACATTTGCAAATCAGTCATCGTAATACACCACATTAATAAAATGAAGAATAAAAATCACGTGATCATCTCAATAGATGCAGAGAAAGAATTTGACAAGATACAGCATCCATTTATGATAAAAACTCTGAATAAAATGGGTATAGAAGGAAAGTACCTCAACATAATAAAGACCATATATGAGAAACCCACAGTTAATATCATCCTCAATGGTGAAAAACTGAAAGCTATCCCTCTAAGAACGGGAACCAGACAAGGATGCCCACTGTCACCACTCCTATTTAACACAGTACTGGAAGTCCTAGCCAGAGCAATCAGGCAAGAGAAAGAAATAAAAGGGATCCAAATTGGAAAGGAAGAAGTGAAACTGTCACTATTTGCAGATGACATGATTTTGTATATAGAAAACCCTAAAGAATCCACCAGAAAACTTTTAGAAGTAAAAAACGAATATGGTAAAATTGCAGGATACAAAATCAACATACAAAAATCAGTTGCATTTCTGTACACTAACAACGAAGTAGCAGAAAGAGAAATTAAGAATACCATCCCATTTACAATTGCAACAAAAAGAATAAAATACCTAGGAATAAACTTAACCAAAGAGGTGAAAGATCTGTACACTGAAAACTATAAAACATTTCTGAAAGAAATTGAAGAAGACACAAAGAAATGGAAAGATATTCCGTGCTCTTGGATTGGAAGAATTAACATAGTTAAGATGTCCATACTTCCTAAAGCCATCTATAGATTCAATGCAATCCCTATCAAAGTTCCAGCAACATTTTTCACAGAAATAGAACAAAGAATCCTAAAATTTATATGGAACAACAAAAGACCCTGAATAGCTAAAGGAATCCTGAGAAAAAAGAACAAAGCTGGAGGTATCACAGTCCTTGATTTCAAAATATACTACAAAGCTATAGTAACCAAAACAGCATGGTACTGGCACAAAAACAGACACACAGATCAATGGCTATTCACAATAGCCAAGACTTGGAAGCAACCTAAGTGCCCATCAAGGGACGAATGGATAAAGAAAATGTGGTATATATACACAATGGAATACTACTCAGCCATAAGAAACGATGATATCCAGGCATTTGTGATAACATGGATGGACATTGACGGTATTATGCAATGTGAAATAAGTCAGAGGGAGAAGGTCAAATACCATATGATTTCCTTCATTAAGTAGTAGATAATAACAACAATAAACAAACACATAGGGACAGAGATTGGATTGGTGGTTACCAGAGGGTAAGGGGGGAGGGAGGAGGGTGAAAGGGATAATTCGGTACATGTGTGTGGTGATGGGTTGTAATTAGTATTTTGGTGGTGAACATGATGTAATCTATGCAGAAATAGAAGTATAATGATGTACACCTGAAAGTTTTACAATGTTATAAACCAATGTTACTGCAATAAAGAAAAAATTTAAAAAAAAAGAACAAATAAAAGTTATATAAAAATGTAAAAAAAAAAAAGATCATACACCATGATCAAGTGGGATTTATAACAGGGACGCAGGGATGGTTCAACATCCACAAATCAATCAACGTGATGCATCACATCAACAAAACAAAGAATAAAAACCACATGATCATCTCAATAGACGCAGAGAAGGCATTTGACAAGATACAACATCCCATTTATGATAAAAACTCTCAACAAAATGGGAATAGAAGGAAAGTACCTCAACATAATAAAGGCTATTTATGACAAACCCACAGCCAACATCATACTCAATGGGGAAAGACTGAAAGCCATTCCTCTGAGAACAGGAACGAGGCAGGGCTGCCCACTCTCACCACTCCTGTTCAACATAGTACTAGAGGTTTTGGCCAGAGCAATTAGGTAAGAAAAAGGAATAAAAGGAATCCAAATAGGTAATGAAGAAGTGAAACTCTCACTATTTGCAGATGACATGATTGTATATATAGAAAACCCTAAAGAATCTGTTGGAAAACTAATAGAAACAATCAACAACTACAGCAAAGTTGCAGGGTACAAAATCAATCTACAAAAATCACTTGTATTTTTGTATGCTAATAATGAACTAACAGAAAGAGAGCTCAAAAAGATAATACCATTTACAATTGCATCAAAAAGAATAAAATACCTAGGAATAAATCTTACCAAGGAGGTGAAGGACTTATACAATGAGAACTACAAGACATTATTGAAAGAAATCCATGATGACATAAAGAAGTGGAAAGATATCCCATGCACGTGGATTGGAAGAATAAACATAGTTAAAATGTCTATATTACCTAAAGCAATCTACAGATTCAATGCAATCCCAATCATAATCCCAAGGACATTCTTCACAGAAATAGAAAAAGAATACTAAAATTTACATGGGGCAACAAAAGACCCCAAATAGCTAAAGAAATCCTAAGAAAAAAGAACAAAGCAGGAGGCATCAGAATCCCTGACTTCAAAACATACTACAAAGCAATAGTAATCAAAACAGCATGGTACTGGTACAAAAACAGACACACAGATCAATGGAACAGAATTGAAAGACCAGAAATAAAACCACACATATACAGATAGCTAATTTTCAACAAAGGTGCTAAGAACATAAATGGAGAAAGGAAAGTCTCTTCAATAAATGGTATTGGGAAAACTGGACAGCCACATGCAAAAGAATGAAAGTGGACCATCTGCTATCGCCATTCACAAAAATTAACTCAAAATGGATCAAAGACCTGAAGGTGAGACCTGAAACTATAAAACTCATAGAAGAAAATATAGGCAACACACTATTTGACATTGGTTTTAAAGGAATCTTTTCAGATGACATGCCTACCCAGACTCGGGAAACTAAAGAAAAAATAAACAAGTGGGACTTTATCAGATTAAAGAGCTTTTTTAAGACAAATGAAACCAGAATCAAGTTGAACAGACAACCAACCAGCTGAGAGAGAATATTTGCAAAACATGCATCTGACAAGGGGTTGATCTCCATAATGTATAAAGAACTCACACAACTGAACAACAAAAAAACAAACAACCAGATCAAAAATTGGGCAGAGGAAATGAACAGACACTTCTCCAAAGAAGATATACAGATGGCCAATAGGCACATGAAAAGATGTTCAACATCACTAATCATCAGGGAAATGCAAATCAAAACAACACTAAGATACCACCTCATGCCCATTAGAATGGCTGTAATCACCAAGACAAAAAGCAAGAAATGTTGGAGAGGATGTGGAGAAACAGGAACCCTCCTACACAGCTGGTGGGAGTGCAAACTGGTGCAGCCTCTATGGAAAACGGTATGGAGATTCCTCAAAGAATTAAAAATATAGATGCCCTATGATCCAACCATCCCACTACTGGGAATCTATCCAACGAACCTGAAATCAACAATCCAAAGAGGCTTATGCACCCCTATGTTCATTGCAGCATTATTCACCATAGCCAAGAAGTGGAAGCAACCTAAGTGTCCCTCGACTGACGACTGGATTAAGAAAATGTGGTATATATATACAATGGAATACTACTCAGCCACAAAAAAAGACAAAATCGTCCCATTTGCAACAACATGGATGGGCCTGGAGCATATTATCTTAAGTGAAATAAGCCAGAAAGAGAAAGACAAACACTGTATGATCTCACTCATATGTGGAATATAAACCAACACATGGACAGAAAAAACTGTACCGTGGTTACCAGGGGCAGTGGGGGTGGGGGGTGGGCACAAGGGGTGAAGGGAGTCATATATGTGGTGATGGACAAACAAAAATGCACAACCCAAAATTTCACAATGTTAAAAACCATTAAAACATCAATAAAAATAAATAAATAAAAAATACTGTGCAACATTTTAGGCTAACTTTTCATGTTCATTTTTTTACATTTTTTATTTAATGCATAATAATCATAATTCTCCTATTTTATTGATTTTTGTTTGTGCCTTTTCTTGAAGTTTAATTTTTTGTTTGCTGTATAATTCCAACATTTTCTTTAAAATGTTTATATTCTATGAAAAAAATTATGCACGATGAATCTCTAAAAGCACATTTAAAAACCTTTTTGCATCATTAAAAGTCACATATAAAAATGTGTAAGCATGTTTTTATTGTTCAAAATAAGATTCAGAGCATAAGAATTAATTAAATCATGAAAAATGTATTGTTTGATATTAGGTATACAAGTAGTATTAAAATATTATAATGATAATAAAAGTAGCTATTTTCTAGGTAAAGCTGGGTAGAGAGAACTTACCAAAACACAAATATAAGATTGAATTCTATGAGGAAATGGAAAAGCTTTAAAATCTACTCTTGCTGAGTTCCTCATTTTGATGTCATCATATCAGTACATTTTCACTTTTTCACAAAAACGTACCATTTTTTTCTGATTACATTGTAGTTAAACATATTATATTCAACAGTCTTTCAGCCATTGTTTGCCAATTTCCCTTTATTTAAAATTTATCAATTTACGATGCTTATTTTCATATTAGCATATGTATGTGTATTTTAATTCCTACATTACATTCTATTTTATGTATGCATCTTCATTTCATGTTAGATTTATAAATTGAGGTTAATTATATTTAGAAAAGTTGGTATAGTGTAGCTATGTGTCATGGAGAGCGATTACAAGGATTCTTACATTACGCCCCTTGGAACACGGCTAGAAAACATTTGACCTGAAGGGTTATTTGTATGACCCATTTCCTTTGTTCTTACGCACATATCAATGAATAAAATTAATTTTTTCCTTTTAGGAACTTACATGCATATGTACTTTCTGAAGATGCATTACTTGTCTCCATCAGTCAGTAACAAAACTTAAAGCTTCTTCTGTTTTAAAAACAATAATTCCTTCAAGTAAGTGTATTAAATTTTTCCATGAGATTGTTACTAAAACATGTTGCACTCACATATGCAAGAGACACTTGCAACTGAGAATTTAGGCTAAAAGAGCTCTGGCGTTACCTCTTACATGTTTGGAAAAAAGCTTTGAAACTATGACACTTTAGAAGGATTCTAGAAACTACTTGCATATTCCTCCCTTGATCAACAGAGGAACTTTTTTTACTAATACAAATTAGAAAAAGAAAAGTTTTCATTTATTTCTATATTCAATTGTGTGTGTGGAGTGCCTGGCATCAGCAAAACAGATATGGTCCCTGCCGCAAAGGAGCTTAAAATCGAATCCAGCGGGATATGCAAATATAAATCAAATAACTCCATAAATAATATAAATCTATGAGACAAGTTATCTCTTTCCATGCCATTCTCACTACCTTCCTGCTTTGATGTTTCCCGGCTTTCATTGTAGTTAGTGGTAGAATTTTGATGGAATTCTGACCAATTAAACCTAAGAGGGAGTCTGCTAGGGATTTCTGGGAAAGATTTTGCTTTTCTGATCTAAAGAAACACACTCCATTGGCATGTATCTTCTAACTTCCACTTCTGCCTGGAATACAAATGTGAAACATGGGGGAACAACAAGCATTATGAGGCTTAGTGGTGACAGCTGTGAGAATAAAACCTACACCCTATGGCTGGTAACATGAGGGATCAGAAAGGCCCGGCTCCAGACTCATTATTATATGAGACAAACACCTATTACCTTTATTTTTTCGTTCAGTTTGGATTTGTAGGTGAAGACATTCCTTATGGATATAAAATTCAGTTGTGATAAGTGATGCAGGAGCTGAAACACCTAGTATCTGAAAAATATAAAATGGGGTGATTTGTTACAGACATGGGCGTTCTGGAGGTGACAATTGACATGGGATATGAAACACGAGTAGGAGATAACTTGGTGAAGAGGCGAGGTGTGCAAAGAAATAGGAGAAAACATGAAGCATGAAGGGACCCAAGGAGGTGAGTATGCAGAGAATGAGATAGGAGAGGGTAGTTCAATCCGAGGATGGAGATTACAGCCTTAGTAACCCTGTTAAGGAGTTCCATCTGTAGTATTGCCACTATGAGAAAACATTGA
This sequence comes from Diceros bicornis minor, assembly GCF_020826845.1. Taxonomy (NCBI): domain Eukaryota; kingdom Metazoa; phylum Chordata; class Mammalia; order Perissodactyla; family Rhinocerotidae; genus Diceros; species Diceros bicornis. The sequence goes on along the minus strand of NC_080772.1, from coordinate 27,096,877 downwards.
AGAATTTTGACCAAGGAGAGGAGTGTGAAATGATCGGGCCTTATTTTTTTTAATCTTTAAGTTTATTCCCTTTGCATTTTAGTTAATATGTTGGAGATGTCAAGAGAAAACACACGTAGATGAATTAATAACTTACTGTTCTACCTGAGACATGACGGTAGCTAAAACAAGAGTGATAGACACAGAGTAAGACAGTATTTGAGGGTTGGGGAGGATCTACCAGGCTTATAGACAGAGACATCACTAGGAAATGTGTCAAAATGACTTTTAGATTTGATACTTTTCTAAGGACAAGAATGACAGTGCCATTCCCTGTGATAGATAAGAATGACAAAGGACTAGAATTGGGTGGGTGAAGATCAAGGGTTTGGTTTTATCATATTGAGTTAGAGATGTCTTTGACACTTCTAAAAGATAATGTAAGGATGGAAGTTGTGTATACAGCTCTAGACATCAGGAAAGAGGAAATATAAATCTGGAACTTTTCCGAATAGATACAATGATTGAAACTAAGAGTAAAAATGAGATCATGAAGACAGAAAAAGACGGGGCTTAGGATGAAGCATTAATGACTTCCCGCATGGACTAGATGAGTAGAGAAATTTGTGCCATGCAAAGGTAACAACAAAGTGTGCGAAGAGATGTAAAAAATATCCATAAAACTTCTGTGAAAGGAAAGTCAAGAAAATAGAGGGTTTTAAGAATTGGATAAGTGTTCAACGTTATCAAATGTGATTAGTTAGATGACGACTTAGTAGGTGCTTAATTAATATTTTAAGTATAGCACAATGTTTGGAATTGGTGAATCTAGGTGATGAGTATATAGGTGTTCATCGAATTAGTCTTGTGACTTTAATGTAGATTTGAATTTTTTTTCAAAATAAAAATGTTGGAAAAAATTAGAGTTACAGCTCAAACTAAGGTTTAAATATTAGAAAAATACAATTGAAGGATTGACTTAATGAAAGCTCACCAACCAAAGACCACCAGGATCACACCTGTAGTTTAATAGGTAAATTATTTAGCTCATAGCAAGGGACAAAGCACTCTGAAGGAATGGTGAGACATCTTAGCAAAGGGATTTGGATGAGGCTTCTTAAAGGACTTAGGATAGTGTTGGTTGACTCTAAGGCAAATTTAAGGAAGCTGGAGCCAATTCTGGATTGGATGTTGTCAAGAAGCAAGAACAATTTGGTGATTGCTTATCTTAATTTTTGTCTAGGATGTGGATGGATGAAAGCAAGGCTAAAGCTTTCATTGGTAAAGGATAAGCAGTCACTCATGCTAGTTAGAAGATGGGGGATGCTGTTACTTTTTTTGTGGTTACAGTGTGGCCTTTTCTCTGCCTTGTTCCAACCATGGCCGTAAAATTGTCTTCTCTGGACTTTGCTTGTGTATGTTCAATTGGCAATGTGATAAATTTGTATAATATATAAGATCAGGAAAGACACTAATTTTTCTGCTTCGTTGAGAGACACAAGATCAACTAGAACTAGATCACAGAAAATGGATTCCTCAAGAACTTTAGTAGGTAATGCCAAACAGTTTTCCAAAGTCATGAGTACTTTGTCATAATGCAGAGAGGTCCCATTATCCTACATCCTAGTCAACACTTAACATTGTTAGGTTTTTTAATTTTAGCCTTTCTGGATGGTTTCCATTGATTTATCATTGTGATTGTAATTTGTATGTTTCTTAAGTACCACTGAGGGTAAACCTTACTATATGTTTACTGTCCATTTGGAAATCTTCTCTGGCAAAATGCCAGTTCAACACTCCTGTCCACTTTTTTGAATGAGTTTTTTGCTTTTTTATTACTGGTTTATACTTCTTTATGTATTCTAGATACATCAGCATTTGCCACTGTACATCCTGCCTTTCTTTTCCTATCACTGTGTAATGTTTTTGCACTTCCGTAGGTGTCTTCTGGTAAAGAGAAGCTATAATATTCACCCAGTTTAAAATCTTTTATTTTATGGGTCCTAATTTTTTGTGGCATTTAAAAAATATTTTTCTCACCCAAAATCTATAAGCATAATCTTTTATATTACCTTCTAGAAGCTCAATTGCTCTACCGTGTACATATAGAGCTACAAACCAACTGGAATTGATTTTTGCATATCGTATAAGGTAAGAGTCTTTTTCTGGATGGATATTCAATTGCTTCTGCACTATTTATCAGAAAGACCTTTCTTTCCTTGCAACATTGTAGTTTCGCCATTGTATTAAATAAAGAGTCCGTATATTTTTGCCTGTGTTTCTAGAGTTTCAATTATATCCCAGTGGTCTAGTATTTTTCCTTGTGCTAATTCCACACATTTTTAGTGCATCTTTTTAATGCGTGTTGATATCTGGTAGAAGAAATCCTTGAACATTACACTTCCCATTTAAAGCTATGCTTGATCCTTTACCTTTTCATATAAATTGTAGAATCAGCTCCTTAATTTGCACACACACAAGAAGCTTTTCATACAGGATTCCATTGAAGGTACAGATAAGCTTGAGGGGCGTTAACATTTTTACACTATAGTGCTTAATGGACATTGTATATTCTTCTGATTTTATCTTTAATATTTCTTTTTCTTAGTTTGGGATTAATTTACTGTTCTCCTAACTCTATGTAAGAAGCATAGGTCATTGATTTTTAGCCTTTCTTCTTTTCTTAATATATACATTTAAAGTTATATATTTTAAAGTATAGTATTACCTGCAACCTACATGTTGTAATTTCATTATAATTTCTTTTTTCTATTTTTTTTAATTTTTTTTTGTGTGAGGAAGATCCGCCCTGAGCTAACATCTGCCAATCCTCCTCTTTTTTTTTTTTTTTTGGTTGAGGAAGACTGGCCCTGGGCCAACATCCATACCCATCCTGCTCCACTTTACATGGGACGCTGCCACAGCATGGCCTGACAAGTGGTGCATTGGTGCATGCCCGGGATCTGAACCGGTGAACCCCGGGCTGCCACAGCGGAGCGCACGCACCCAACCACTTGTGCCACCAGGCTGGCCCTTCATTATCATTTCATCAAAACATTTTCTACTTTCCATTGTAATTTCTTATTTTAACAACGCATTATTTAGAAGTAGATTGTTTATTTCCCAAGCACTCAAAGATTTGGGAGTTTTTAACCGATTAAAATATCCTGCATTAATGATTGGTGTAGTATTTTATATGTTTATGCAGTCAAACTTGTTAATCACATTTTTTAAACCTTCATGAACATTGTTTATTTGATTGCTTGTTATAACAGTTACAGAGAGTGCGCTATGATAATCATTTAGATTTAATCGTCAACAAAGCCATTCAAGTAGATGCTATTGTTGTTTACATTTTATAGATGAGGAAACTGAGGCTTATGTAGATTAAATGATGCCCAAATTCACACAGTTAGTAAGTGATTGAATCTGCATTTGAACCGATTTCTATGAGTCCAGAACATGTATTCTTCACCATCAACAGACACTGCCTACTTGTGCTTCTCTGATTTTTTCAGATAGCTTTTTATTTTTTGTGATGGTGGTGATATAGAGTCTCTTACATGTGATTGCTTTCACATATCATTCCTGTCTAATTTTTGGCATTTTGGTATATTTTAATGTTTCTAGCTGATATATTTTATATCAAATCTTCTTAGTAGATTAATTTCCAGACAAACTTTAGCTTTGATAATAATGAGATTGTCTAGGAAGAATGAATGATGATATTTGGAATTTGTCTTCTATTTTTTAAAAATTTTATACACTAACCTATTTTCAAAAGGCATATAAGGCAACACTTAACAGCACATCTAATCTAAACTAGACTGAAAAATTAAGAATGTGTGTTGATTATTTCAAAAAGTCCAGCAGTAATGCAATGTTTGAGATAATTTCTCTGACATTCTCTTGCCCTGTCCCCTCTTCCACCGTGTCTTTTCCATCTTCAGGCTGATATCTTTCACGGCTGAACAATGACTGCCATCAGCAACAAAGCTAAAAGCTTCTCCTTTGGTTAAATTTATGAGGAGGCAGATGATTTATTTCTCTCAAGGGTGGAACAAAGATTCTGAGCTTTCACTCTGACCAGAAAAACTTAGCTCGTGTGCCTCCCCTTCAGTAAGTTTACCCTGACTGCTTTAGGGGAGACTGATCAGAGCCCACCCCTTTAGCTAGGTTTAAAGGTTATCCCAGACATATACAATGGAGGAGGTGTGGTCTCGATGCCTTTTTAAATCACCAATAAGTTTGAAGCCACGAAAAAATGGTTCCGCAGAATAATTCACACAGAGAACTTAGAAGGCTATATATGAATCTCAAACAATTTTAAAAAATAAAAGGTTTTAGAATGTAAAGTAAAATGAGTATAAATTTAGTTTTGTCTTTTCACTTCCCCTCTTTGAATCTAATTATTTTACACAAAATTTATCCTCTTCTATATTTCCCTTTCTCAAAATTTCTCTAGCAGCTTAAATTTGCTCTATGAGGTACTAACACTTGACTGAGACTTGTTCTATACGGTTCTCGGCTTGCTTCATATACATGTAAGACTTCCTGTTCATCTGCTCAAAAATATAGTTTGCTCTGTGAGAACAAAGACTATACCTGTCAAGTATGCTCCACAGCCCAGAACAACACTGGCCACATCCCTGAAGCTTAATAAATACTTGTTGCTTTGAGCTATGGTATCCAGCAAAAGGAAATATATAGATTTACAGAGCAAGAGAAAGGTACAGGCCCTATTCTCCTTTCTACACAAAACAAGTTACAGCGAAATATACAAGTGATGTATATAGAAGAGGAATTAAGGCGGTTTCTAAAGTTTTCTATTTCAAAATGCGTTCTAGACAGCAGTGGGTGAAAAACAACTCAGGAGAAATTAACTTTGTCTTCCAGAGACCCTAATGGCTACCATCATGAGGTATATGAAAAAAAGACAACCAAGTAATTCCCCACTAGATTCCACACTATGTTTTTTCTTTTTATATATAGCAATTCTAGTTTTGTTTTGGCAAAATTACTAAATTTCCTAGTTCGCCTTTAGTGACAATGTTCTACATTTTTCAAAAATTATTTCAAGAGTTCTTAAAATCAATAATTGGAAGATGTGGGAATAAAAAATATACACTGATTTCTACTTTGTGCTATCTTAAATCATGAGGATGAGATAATGCTTAAACATATGTATGTGTGTGTATGTGTCTACATACATAGATATACACGTATATGCATTACTATGTGCTAGGTATGCTACTGTATGGCCTTTTATTTTATTTTCATTTTTAGAAACACATCTAAATCATGAATTTAATAAGTAGCAGACTCTGAATTTGAACACAGACCTAGCTTTACCATATGGTCAGTATGTATCACCTTGCCCCCTCCCCACCTCAGGGATCCATAAGGCCAACTCATTTATTTGCCAGATGACAAACATGAGGACCCCCAGGTCATGTCAGACACAATCTTAGGTTTACTTACACCTAACTCACATCTCATTTTATTAGTCTAAACCTCTTCACAAATATTTAGAGTTGTAAAACATTTTACAATGTTTGTAAAACAGTCTATGGTTTAATCAAAGCATAATAGTGTAATGATTACATAAACTTGGAAGATTATTTTCTGTAAAATCAAAGTACAAATTATTTTGCAAAGAGAATGTCAGACAAAAGTCAATGGAAACCTTCAAAGATTTTGCATATTTTATTATATTCTACCATTTTGTTGAGGGATAAACATTTACCACTTGAAGGCCTATAATAAAATGCATGTGCTTTGGTTGAAGACTTCATGCCATCAGATGCAGACTGCACTATAAGCTTTTTTCCCCAGAAGAAACATCCATGCACTATAGTATTTTCAATAGAATTACTGACTATAGTTTGTTTTCACACCAAAGATGTAACTCTTTTCAAGTTAATGGATAAATTTGCTCATCTCTTTCTTTATTATGAGGCAAAGACAAATAAGTCTTTTTCACTCAATCTGCTGAGATAACTTTTGCCCATGCCGAAAGGTGATCTGTTCTAATCAACTTCACGAAGTCTGATGGAATTACACTGAACATATCTCATACCTGACACAACTACAGAATGATACAGTTCAGGACAAACATTGGTGACCTGAATAATACATGACAGACAGATGACCGGGTGAGAAAAGTAATTTTTCACCTACACCACTTGAGTTTCTTTATTAAAGGCTGAGACATGTTTGATGGAAAGAAGGCTGCTTTGCCAGCTAAAAGCTGGTGTGTTTTATTAATAGCTCAGTCAGTATTCCCCTGCTGTTTTACTATTTGAAATGTGTTATTTTGGCAGTAAAATACAATAGACATCTACTCTGCATGAAAACTCGACATTTCAAAGACATTTCATAAGATGTGTGAAGTTGTTGGTAATCAGATATTATTATTTAATATACTTATATGGTCAGGAATATTAAACTTACTGAATAAAAATATCAAATTTGAAATTGGGGGATAGATTATTTGTGAGTTGATGGTTCATAGTTGCTTATTTTTCCATTTTGCAACACAATTTATACAAAGAAGATGCATGAGAAAGAGTGAAGTTTATCATTGCTAATATTCTCATAGCATATATTTCTAATGAATTATTTTAATCAAAGGGAAATTTAATTATTTTAGAGAGCATTCTTTGACAAATGTTCTGGCATCATTACTAAATTACACAATTTGAAAGAGAAGTATGATTTAGTGAAATAGTTAAATTGTATCACTAAAAAATGCAGTTTTGAAACTTTAAGAAGGTAAACCAAACTGTTTAATTTCAAAAACTGGTGTTGATAGAAATATTTTAATGAAGAAATATGTCATCTATAGTTAGAATATTTACTACACATGCATATGGTAAATATAGTTAGTCTTTTAAAATAGCTTGTTTGCTCAGATTGACTAATGGTATCCCTCCCCTGTAATCATTAGGTTATACAAGTATCTATGAAATACCTAGCACAGGCCTTCTTTTAGGATCTAAGGTACAGCAGTGATAAAGGATTAAAATGTGCTTTAATGGAGTATACGTTTTAGCGGGAGAAGACAAATAATAGACAAATAATAAACAAGTAAATTTTATACTAAGCCAATTGGAGATAAGTACTATAGGAAAAATAAAGCATAGAAGAAGAATAAGGATTGAGGTTGCTACAATAGTAAATAAGGGAGATCAGGGAAGGTCTTAGTGATAAGATCATATTTAAACAGCTGGAGATTAAGTGAATCATGGGATATGGATAGAAAGAACATTTTAAACATAGATAACAGCAAGCCAATAGGCTCTGTGACAGATGTATTTGGAATGCGGACAAAGTTGTTGGAGGTGAGACTAAAGAGGTATGGGAAGTGGTGGGAATTGGGGAAGAAAAGAAAGGCAGATCATAGAGATTCATCTAGACCCCATTAAGGACTTTGGCTTTAATTCTGTCTAATGTGGAAAGCCACTGGAGGGTCTTGAGCAATGAGAGACACGCTCTTTGTTCTAAAACAGTCATTAAGGCTGATACATCTAGAATCCACAGCAGAGACTGAAAGATGAAGGAGGTAAACCAATGAGGAAGTCAGTTCAGCAATCCGGATGAGTGACAGCAGTGACTCGGAGCTGAGTGGTAGAAAAAGAGGTGATATAAAGTGGTCAGATTCTGGATATATTTTAAAGGTTAAACCAACAGGATTTGTTGATGGTTTAAATACGGAGAATGTGAGACAGAGAAGTCAAAGATGAGTTCTATGTTTTGGTCCTGAACACCTGGATAGATGGAATTTGAGCCACTCCTTCCTAAATTGAAGAAGACTCATGAAGGAGCAGGTTTGGTCAAGGTGGAAAATCAGGAATTCGATTGTTACATTGTTTTCCTAGGACTGCTGTGACAAAGTAGCAAAAATTGAGTGGCTTTAAACAACAAAAATTTATTCTCTGACAGCTCTGGAGGCTAAAAGTCTGAAATCAAGGTGTCAGCTGGGCCATGCTCTCTCCAAAGTCTCTATAGGATCTTTCTCAGCCTCTCCCAGCCGTGGTTTCAGGCATTCCTTGGTTTGTGGCAGCATAACCCTTATCTCTGCCTCCTGGTCACATGGCATTCTCCACCTAGCTCTGTGACTTCACATGGCCATCTTCTTATAAGGAAACCAGTCGTATTGGATTAGGGGCCCCCCTACTCAGTATGACCTGATCCTAACTTAAGTAATTACATCTACTACAACTCTTATTTCCAAATAAGGTGACATTCTGAGGCATGAGGACTTGAACATACTTTTTTTTTGCGGGGGGGTGGTGGAGGGACACAATTTAACCTGTAACAATCATGAATATGTTACACTTGAAAGCAAAACATTCAAGTATAGGTGTTGAATAAACAGTTGGATATACTAGCTTGGAAACATCTGGTTTGAAAACGCAAATTTGGAAATCATCATTGTATAAATAGTATCTAAAGCCATGAGCTGGAATAAATCTATGTAGGGAATATCCAAAGCAGAGCCCTGGAATATTCCATTATAAAATGGGGAGATTAGGGGAAGGAAGCCAAAAAGAATAAAAAGGAAACGTCAATGGCTTTTAGAGTCACCAAAAGAGAGACAAGCAGACAATATATATCTACAGATGTAATACTCAATACTTCCTCTCTGGCTGTTTCTTATTGATGATCATTGCCTAGATGCATTAATTCATTAGAGTTGCAAAATGGTGATATTCTAATTATTCTTTCATTTTTTATCTGAAACATATAGAAAAGAAAAACTTCTCTTTATCATCTATTTGGTTATGCTGAGTACAGTTCTTATGGGAATGGGGAAAATGTTTGCTTTGTTTCCTCTGTTTATCAGTTTTCAAAATAAGAGGTTGGTTCTCTAACAATAGGACCACTGATTGTGTTCTTTTAAAATTTATTTTGGTATTATTATGGACCGTTATAGTTAAACCTATTAGATTGTCTTCAACTCGTTAAAGTTATTATCTTTGTTGAAGCTGAAATTGCTCCATCTTAGACCAGTGGAGCCTATCCCAATTAGCTTCTGAGTCCTATTAAGGTGACTCTTTCAGTCTTTGATAGATCCCTTGATCTCAGGTATAACTTCTTGTACAATTCCTGTGTCAGATCTGGAAATCAGCCATCTCTCTAAAGAGTCCTATTTTCTCATGGTGGGAAATAGGAATTAGAGACCACAATTTTGGCCCTAATGGTGCTTTTAGTGATACTTATTTGGTCCTGTTCTTTAGGCTTTATCCAAGGACAGAGCTAGGAAACACATATTTTTTAAGATAAAAACACCTCAAGTTCATACTATTAGTACCAATTAAAATTCCAAGACCACTGATCTAACCACATCAATGTTAGATATGTATCTTCTTTCTTCCACTTTGAAAATATAGATTCTCAATATCAATATAATTGCTCCTTTGCAAAAAAAAAAAAAAAAAACCATGAAATAGACTCAAAATAACAATATCAATATCATTTACAATATGGTAACTAAAAGTAAAATGTTAATTTATTCATCCATTCATTAATTTAGGGTATATTTCATCACTTAGGCTGTCCTGTCAAATCACCGTCTTAAAGCCATTCAAAATAGTTCATCTCTGTGCATTTTTTCTACCAAGTAAATACACAGTGAAGTTCACTTGTTTCATTTCGCTTTTGGTTTTTATGGATTTTTTTATTTGTCTTATGTTGACGTAAATATTTACAGGAGTCCAAAGTTAACTTCATAAAACATGTAGATTCAAAGAAATTTATCTTTTGTGCCTGTCTTCTGCATCGTATTCACTCCCTACCCCCTCAGGTAAATCTTTATTTGTTTATATTTTATAGTTTTTCCTTCCTAAATCAACCCGTGTTTGAGTGAGCAAATGCCTATCTATATTCACACACGCTCTTTTTTTATGAATGTTTCACAACTGTACACACTTAGCTTTACCTTGATTCTTTTACTTGCACATATATCCTGGAGATCAACCCACAATTGTATATTAGAGATATTCCTTATTGCTTTTTATAGAGCAATATATACTACTCCATTTTGTGGATATAAACATAGTTTATTCAACCAGTTCCTTATTTGACTCATTTCTTATTGGTGAATATTTGACTTGTTTGTCTTTTGCTCTTTTATTAAAAGAAAGCTGTAATGAGTAAGCTAATGCATACATCTGTTGATTTTTACCACCATTAAAAAAAATAGATTTATAAAAGTGCAATTGCTAGGTCAAATATATGTAGTTATTGTAGATATTCCAAATTTTCATATACATATATATTTCTCCATAATATATTTCTTCAAAGCCTCACCAATAAACTACACTGCAATTCTATATTTTTTTCAATCTGTTAAATAAGAAATGGTATCTCAGGGCTCGCCTGGTGGTGTAGTGGTTAAGTTTGGAGGCTCTACTCCGGTGGTCCGGGGTTTGTGGGTTTGGATCCTGGGCACAGACCTACACAGAGCTCATCACGGGACAGGCGTCCCATATACAAAATAGAGGAAGATGGGCACAAATGTTAGCTCAGGGCTAATCTTCCTCAGTAAAAAGAGGAAGATTGGCAACAAATATTAGCTCTTCCTAACCAAAAAATAAAATAAAATAAAGTAAAAAGAAATGGTTTCAGTGTCAGTTTAATTTGTTTTCCTATCTTATGGTGGGGTTTATCATTTTTCATATGTTTAAGAACTATTTGCATTTATTTATCTGTGAATTATCTGTTTATTTCTCTAGTGCATTTTTCTGTGAGATTGACTCCTTTTTATCTATATTTAGAAATGCTTCATATCTGCATTTTAAATGCAATTGTACTCTCAACACGCATATAATTTTTTATTATGCTACTCTTTGAATACTATTATTATATCTTGGGCATTTTCCATATTATTGCATCCTAAACATATTCCACCAGTATTGTAACATTACAACATGCATGGGTAAAGTGGATTCAATTTCATTATATAAGGCACTTAGAAAACTTCTGGTTTTTATATATATACATATATTTATGTATAATGCTTTACACAAATTATTTTTCTAGTATTTTGGAGTTATGCTAGGAATATAGCAAAAGAAGAAAAAATTCTACATGAAAATTTAAGAATGATTTTGTAGGTTTCCAAAAAAATATGAATCAATTCATAGAACCTCTTGTAAAGAGTTTGAATTCCATTTTTATTATATTCATACCTGCATAAAATTTGTGATTTGGTGATCACAATTTAGTATTTAGAATGAAATTGCACTTGATATCTTTAAATATTAGTGCAAGTAAACATTTTTAAAGTATTTCTCTATATTTGTGACTTCATCTATATTCTCTAATACTGATATATTTATTTGTCTTAACTGTATATAGTTGTGATATTATTTTCTGCACACATATTTGCTGGGTTGAACTGTCATAAAATTACATTTTCACTCATCAATTAATGATCATATGTAAATTACATGTTCTTCTTGTTTTTTTGTTTTTTGTTTTTTTGATGAGAAGGATTGGCCGTGAGCTAACATCTGTTGCCAATCTTCCTCTTTTTGCTTGAGGAAGATTGTCCCTGAGCTAGCACCTGTGCCAATCTTCCTCTATTTTGTATGTGGGATGCCGCCACAGCATGGATTGACAAGCTGTGTGTAGGCTCACACCTGGCATCTGAACCTGAGAACCCTGGGCTTGTTGGATTCCCAAGGGGAAGGGGAGGGAAATCCCAACTCACCAGGTCTCGGGATGACGCGGGCCCACAGACACAGAAGACCGAACTTGATGCAAACGCAAGAGGTTTATTGAGCGGAGCTCCGGGTCGACTCGTGTCCCTCGCAGGAGACAGAGGGGTCGACCCCGAGCCTTAGGGGGCAAGTTCTTTTATAGGATTTGGGAGCATAAAGCGGGAAAAGGTTGGCGCGGTTTTACATGATTGGTTAATTCAAAACATTCAGACAGTTACATTTTATGGCGCGAATTGCTACGGCGCGAAACAGCTATCAAGGTGCACACACATGTCCCCACCTGGCCCCCCTCCACCCCGACCCTCCCAAACTTATCCCTCTGTAGCACTCCCTTGTTCTCAATTTTCTCTGAACAGTTTAGGGTGAGTCTTCCGCGAACAGAGTCAGTTAGGATCAATAGACTCTATTCATAGAAGACTCGCCCCAACTGCCCCTTAAGGTGTTAACATATTAAATTTTAACATAATTTACATCCTTCAGGCTACCAAAGCAGAGTGTGCAAACTTAATGACTACGCCACGGGGCCAGCCCCAATATTTTTTTCTTTTATAAGAAACTTGAAATATATTTCTCCCCATCCTGATTTAAAATATCCTATTTTTATTCAAAAATTTGATTTTTTATATTGAGTTAATCAAACTGAATATATTTAAATGTAATTGTTTGAAGAGATGTCTATTTTCCTCTATTTTCCTCTATTTTCATTAAATGAAGTAACGTGTTCATTTAATAAGGCTTCATTTTTCACTGATTTCTATGACTTTAATTGTAGAAATTATTAAATTGGTTGTGATTTCTCAATCAATTCCAGATAGCACATTAATATTCTGAGGCTTCTTTTAGATCCGTGTCTATGTGGTTATACTCATGAGTAGTCACACAAGACACTGTCACAAAATGAAAAATTTATACAATAATTAACTCATAAGGTCAATTTATAACCAATTAAGGCTCTTCTATTGACCTTTTCTTTATTGAAAAATATCTTATTTTTATAAACATTCCATACACACTTCAGAAGGCAGTATAGTCTATATCTGCCATATTTAGAATTTTAATTTATTTTTAAAATAATTTAATTTAAACTCTAACATAATTATATACTAAAATATTATAATACTTCCAATTTCCTATAAATTTTTCTTAAATTTAATAGTATTTATGGTTATTTTTGACACATAAATGTTTAGTACTTGTAACAAAGAAAGCTAGTGCTCACTAATATCAGTTTTCTCCTTTTCTTCCTAAAATAATGCTTAGCTGTATTTCCCATCCTCCCTTGCTTTTGGTGAGACCAGATGATGAGGCTCTGGCCAATGGAATGTGTAGAGATATCATCGATGCCAGTTTAAGACTGATCTCTAAACTCCCTCTCATAATTCTTCACACTTTCTCTTCACTTGTACATTGTCCATATTCTGAAATTTCAGAGGAGAATAGCAAGGCTCTAGAAGATAACAGAGCAACTAAATTGTTGGAGACTGTTTCCCAGAATGGAGTAAAGAACTCCCAGTACCTGTATTGAAGTGCACCATTAAAGAGATTTATTTCGTTAAAACACTGAAATGGTTTGTTATAGCAGATGACTTATCATGAATAATATAGGACGCTTCTTTTCTCACTGTGCTTGAATATTTTCGTGTGATAAAAAGATTCTCTTTGTTCTGTTTAAGGCTTAAACTTTAAATTCTCCATTACTTTTACATTATCTAATAATTTATTTGCTTTCAACCATCTTGCTACAAAAAGCATTTGAGACAATTAATATTGCTATTTTTGTTCTTTTGAGGAAAGTTTGACTCATGAGATTTTCTCATGCTTTCATTTTTAATTTCTTTATGTCTCTGATGTATTTCCTTTAAAAGTTGCTTATTTCTACCTGGATATTTACAAAACATTCTTTTTCTTTATTTTGGGGATCATAGCAATTTTTTTCAAGAAATATCTAAGTACGGATTTCTTTTCGGTAATTTTTCCCAGATCATAATGAGCCTTTGAGTAAATAGTCTCAATACTTAAAACATTAATATACTTTTTATTATTCCTCCTATTGTGTTTGTTCTGTTTCCTTCTCTGAGAAGAGTCATTCTTTATAGGTTAGATTTCCATGATTATCCTCTATTTATGTGATTTTCTTTTCATTAATTATGTTCTTTATGATTTTCTGTGTTCTGTGAATACTTATTATTTGCCTTTTCCACAAATAATTCACTGTTGTATTATTAAATCTCATATATATTTCTTCTGTTACTTTTTATTTAATTGTACTTTCTTTTCATATTCTATTTCGTCCCTTTAAATAGCCCTCTCTTGCTTAATGCATCCATTTTACTAATTTGATTTACTTAAAATTAAAGCAGATATATTCTTTAAGATGGTATATTTCATGAATAAATTTGTATCAAGAGAGACACTCCATTGAGTCCTGATGATAGTCTTTCCCTTTCTATTTATCCATGCATGAAGGGAAAGCTCTCAGGTGCGGTGTTTGAGCACCAATAGAAACCAGAGTTTGATCGCAGATTGTTCACAGGTCTATCATACTCTGCTCAGGATGTGTCAGGATATGTCTCCGTGAAATGTGGAACCCGAGGACAGGTTGCAAAGTTTATAGAGGAGAAGCTGACCCATACAATGCTTACCAAATTTACAGCTTACATCAGCCTTTTCAAAATCCTTTATGATATGTAATTCCATTTCAATCTTCCAGGCCATTGAAAGAGGTGCATTTAGCACAATCAGAAAGAATATTTTCTTTCTCTAAGGTCATGGTACACATAGCAAGAAAAGAAAAGGGAGAGCGGACACAAGACTGATTTTCACTGTTGGTGAGTTTCTCAAAACTTCATTCCCAAAGGGCAAAAAGGAAAGTGCATATAGAGACTTCATAATTTGGTACTGAGTTAGGATCTCTCTATTCTGTACTTAAAAATCACTTCCTAATTGACTCAGCTCCACTGTTAGTGTTTTGTAACTGGACACCCATCTCAGACTTAGCTGGGATTCATTCACATGTGTCCGACGAACTGGTGATCAGATGCATTTCTGAGGGTTAATTTACATAAGGAGGTTTGAAGGAATGAAGTAGGGGCAGGTGGGCACGGGCAACCTGAGGGAGGAAAGGGCACTGTGAGAACAACCAGCAATGACAACCGGGTTCTCGTGATCTGTTCTAGGGCGACTAATGTCTCAGCTTTATCAAGAGAGAGACTTCAGGCAGAATTTAAGCAAGGATTTTAGGAAATCAGGGAAAACAAGCAGTCAGGCTTTTAAGCTTGAATGAAAAATGTAACTCAGAGTAGGAAGAGGAGCAATCTCTTCCTTCTGTGGGAAATATATCAGAAGAGTCTTACGAGATCATCTACTGTCTCCTTCTTGGCCTTTGTGCTATTATTACCATACATTTTACTTCTCAATGTGTTGAAAATCCCAAACTTCATTATTCTTATTTTTGGTTTAAAATAGTCGATTATCTTATAAAAAGATTAAAAAAGAAGAAAAGACATCTTTCACATTTACTCATATATTTACCATTCCAGTGCTCTTCATTCTTTTGTTTAGATCTATAGTGTATCTTTTTGTATCTTCTATGCCTTGAAATAATATGCTCAATATCTTGTCTATTTTCTTGAACGTACGGAATATAGTTATAATTGTTTTATCTCCTTTTCTACTAATTATATAATCTTTATCGTATTTTACTGCACTGTTATTGAGTTTTTTCTTTACTGTGGGTTGTATTTTCATGATTCTTTACATCTCTAGTAATTTTTGATTGAATATCAGGCATTTCTAATTTTACATTATTGAGTGCTGGATATTTTTGTATTACTATAAATATTCTTGAGCGTTGTACTAGGATGCAGTTAAATTACCTAGAAACAGCTCAATCCATTTGAGCTTTGTTTTTAAGCTTTGATATGCAAGTCCAGATCAGTCTTTAGTCTAAGACTAATTTTGCTCCACTCCTGAGGTAATATCTTTCTAAGCACAGTCATGCATCACCTAACGACAGGGATACTTTCTGAGAAATCTATTCTCAGGCAATTTTGTCATTGTGCAAACATCATAGAGTGTAATTACATAAACCTAGATGGTATAGCCTACTAAACACCTAGGCTACATGATATTAATCTTGTGGGACCACTGTCATATATGCAGTCTGGCATTGACTGAAATGTCATTATGTGGTGCATGACTGTACTCTACCCGATGTCCCATAAATTACAGGTTTTTCACTCTCATTAGTGGCAATACAAATTCTCTGACTTTTATGAATTATGGGCATTGTTTCGTCTGTTGCTTTTGCTTGTTTGTTTGTTTCTCAGCCTTGCGTTGTTTCCTCACATGTAAGCACTGATCTGGTACTCACATAAAGACTTGAGGGTAATCTCCTTGCAGATCCCTGGACTTCTTTGTGCAATCCTCTCCTCTCTGGTAATCTGTCCTGGGAATTCTAGCTGCTGTGACCTCCCTGTATGCTCAGATCTATCTCCTTAACTTAAGGATGTAGCTGAACACTATGTTGGTGCCCCTTACTGCACTTTGTCCTGGAATTTCTCTCCAGGCAGTAAGCTAGGACAATTTTAGGGCCTGCCTCAATTGCTAACCCTGTGTCTGTGGTCAAGTCCTATGTTGTTCAATGTTTAATATCTGCAAACCATTGTTTTATATATTTTGTCTTGTTTTCTATTGTTTCAAGCAGGAGGATATTTCTAGTCCCTATCACTCTAAGTTACCCAGAAGCAAAATTTCATCAATACATTTTTTAATGCTGTCTTTTCCCTATTGATGTCAAATGCTGTCTTTACCATATTCTATAGTATACATTGTTTAATTTCTGGAAGCTTTTGTTTATGAATTGTAGTACCAGTATTACATGAATTTTGTGAATAAATTTCATTATATATATAGCTCTCTACTTGCTTTATATCACTTGCAATCATGTGATCATTTTTTTCATAATTTTGTTATTCTTATAGTTTTATTCTTCCATATAAATGTTACAGACTTTGCCAGGAACCTTTAGCAAGTTTTGTTTGCTTTTTCATTAGCATTAAATCGAGCATGTAGATTGATTTTTGAGATATGTGACATCTTTATAGAATTTTCTTTATTTTTTATAATATTGTGTACCTTCCAAAAACAAGGCATATCGCTATTAGGTTCTGTCTTTCTATACTAACCCTTGAATAGAATTACACAGTTTTCTTCATATAATTCCTCAACATTTATAGTGAGCTTTAAAGAATTTTATAATATTTATTGCTATCTTCAACTGTCTATTTTCTCCAATGATTTATCTTTACTATTTAGAATTTACGTATAGAAAAGTTTTGCTTTTGACATTTGAAATTTTAACTGAGTTTTGGAAATTCTGCCATTTTACCATTAAGCATGGTGCTGAATTTTCTTTTCTGATACATATTTGGTTATTTTCACGTTAAAAAAAATCCACCCATTCCTTGGGCCGGCCCCGTGGCTTGGCGGTTAGGTGCGCGCGCTCCGCTGCTGGCGGCCCGGGTTCGGATCCCGGGTGCCCGCTGACGTACCGCTTCTCCGGCCATGCCGAGGCCGCGTCCCACATACAGCAACTAGAAGAATGTGCAGCTACGACATGCAACTATCTACTGGGGCTTTGGGGGAAAAAAAATAAATAAATAAAATTATAAAAAAAAAAAAAAATCCACCCATTCCTATATACTTAAGGGAAAACGAGATTTTACTAGAGACATAAATATTCGTCAAAAGCTACATCAACTAGAAAAAGCACTAGGTGAAGAATAAATATATTTTAAATTATTTTTGGCTATAAATCTTTTTGCACAATGAAATTTGCACTGAAGCTATATACAAAACAGGTAAAAATTTATTTCTTTAGAGAGAGAAAAAAAAGACAAGGTCAACCAAGCTCTAAGCTCCCATCTCTCACCCATTTTGTGGTCCCTGGGACATATCCATACCCTCTAGGGCTCATCCATGCACACTGAAACCTGACAGTGATTACCAAACCCTACTATGCATAAGCATCTCTGGAGAACGCCTTTGTAAAGCATTGTCCCAAGGCTGACTTCCCTGAGATTCTGATTCTGCAACTCTGGGGACTAGAAGGGGACTCCATGTTTAAAATGTTCTCCAGAGAATGCTATAATTGAGCTTGTTTTGAACTGTTGTTCTGGACCATATGGGATCTATACTTTATTGTATGCTCAGGTTTAGCATTATGCTATTCTGTAAACTTTAAGAATATTGACATAAACATAAGCGTATCATCCTAAAGCATATGCTATAAGCTTATGTTCTGAATGCAAACTATGTAAAAAATGAAATATAATCAGCTATATATAGGTAGTCTACTATGTCATTTCCTTTTTTTAGCATATCAACAAAAAATTGATGTATAACTTAGTGCTAATATTTGTTCAGAATCTCTGCAGAAACTTTGGAAAATTACTTTAAAAGAATTTAAGTTGTTTTGTAAATCTTGACTTAATGTGTTCTAGAGAACTATGATTCATTGTGGTTGAGAACATATATCTTTTATTAAAGAGAGAACTGACAGTAATGACATTATTATTCAAATACATTATAATACTAAAAATATTCATGTTGCCCAACTTTCTGCCCAGAGTGTATATATTAATGATCAATTTATTTTGCCACAGGGAACAAAGGAACATTTTTTACTTTACTGTGAACTGTAACAGACCTTGTAACTAAGTCGCATAAAATGTTGCTGTAAACCAATGTAATTAAGAGTCATCAGTGGAACTTTTTTTCTACACATCTTTGTAAGATAGAAAAAAATTGAAAGAAACATATCTATTGAAAGCTTTATTTAAAATAATAAAAACACAGTTTAAAATACATGGAAAGAATCAAATAGATTACCCACAGTCACTCAATAGGAAAAAGAGGCCAGAACAAAGAAGATTGGATTAAAAAAAATACCAAAATGGAAAATCAATAAATCTTAATTTTCAGTGGTTGCAGACACTGGAATTTGTCACCAGCTTTATTTTTTATAAGAACTTCTACGCCCCTATGCCCCTTTTCCATATTTCAGCACTTTTTGTTATAAAAGATTGTAATAGTATCCAAATTCATGTGTTCCACTGTTAATGGTATCAAGAATTGGCATGATAAAATCCAGTCTCTTTTTCTCTTGCAGAATATGGTAACTAAAACTTCTTGCTACATAAAGAAACTCAGTTTTCTTAATTTTTCCAACAAATTTGTATTCTAGTAAATGTGAATTCTTCTTATGTGGATATCTTTACTCAACAAATGTTTAATCAGTGCCTAATTTATGCCTGGTATGAGTCTAGGACCTTTCTTCTAGGAGCTTTTATTGAAGAAGAGCACACATGTTTGTCTGTTGTACCTTGTATCTCATGAGAGCGGGCATATCAATTGTGCAAATACAAATAGATCTAGAAAAGAGAGGCACAAACCTTGCATATTCATTACTAATTTCTTAGTGTCTGTGTATTTCCATATATATTCTTTTCACAGAAGATATTTTTCAAGTAATGTTTCAAGTAATGTTATTAAGCTAACTTAATCAAAAATTAATTTTGAAAATATATCCTGGAGGAGTGCTGTAGTTTTTAGATAGTTATGCCTTTTGTAAAATGAGAAATAGACATTATTTCCATAGCCACCAAAAGAGTAGAAAGAATTTTTACAAATAGTCTTAGAAATTTGAATTTTAGGTTAACTAATTGAAATACAAAATCTGGTATATTTTCAGGAGTTTACAGACAACAAACCAAAATAATGGATAGTAAAATAGCAAAGCTTTGATGATAGAAACACTCTGAATTTCGAATGGGAATAACATATAAACTCTACCTATTTAGAGAAACTATTTATTAAGAGACATGAGGAAATTCAGCAAGCCTCAAGAAAGAAAACAATTTGGGCAATAGTCCTCATAAAAATTATTGCCTTGATTCAATGACTTACAACTCAATTATTCTGCATGATACATATTTTAAAAAATCTTTATACTTAAATTAGCTACTTCATAGATCAAAAATGAATCAGGACTTGATATTCTGTTAAAGGCGGTGTAAACCTTCATTAATCATCACTTTACCTAAAGTCTTGGAGGAAGTACTTCATGATTTCTAAATTAGTATGTACTCCAATATGATGTCAGCTCTGAAATCATGTGTTATATAAAGTTTGGTGTTAAATTTAGAAAGTCAAACATTTGCAATTTGAAGACTAAAATTCTCAGCTGGCTAAGTGACCACCTATGCATATCCTGTGACAAATATATTTGAAAGGATATTTTGCAACCTTTTATGTTTTGGTTTCCTACTCTGGCATTTTTCTGTAATTCACAGCCCTGATCTTAAATTGTGGGAATGTAGACATTGAGTACACATTAGCTATTTAGCATGAAACTGATGACATAGCAGAGTAAAGCCCATTAGAAAGAAAAATGTTTACTGAAGAGAGATGCAGATTTAACTGATATTGCAAATTGCTCCTAGTTACAGCAAAGTTGTGTGTTTGTGTTTTATCTGTGGCATTTAGTTTCAACCAAAATAAGGAAAAGTGATACGCAAAAGTCAATAATTGATAATAACAACAACATTATCTACGAGCCTTAAAATTGTTGAAGGAAAAATAGCTCAAATGATTCTTAATGCCTTTCAGGCACATCTGAATCAAATAAGGTAATTATTCTTTAAAATGCTTACACAAAGTCTGATTTGCATGCTAGTAATTGCCATGCCTTGTGGCATCTAGCAATTGACACAGCAATGATTTTAATTACTGTAATTTCATCAGTATAAATACTTCAAAGTGATGCAAATACTATCTCATAATCCACATAGACAGCTCAGAGTATTTGATTTACTAGTCTTGTAAGTCTCTTTGTCTACACAGTTTACTCTCAGATGTGACTCTGCATTGCAATTGAAGCCTTTCACTCACATCAAAGCTCTAAATCATAACAAGATGAGCTAATTTTACAAAGACTGACACTTCAAACATTAAGTCGCAAATACAATTATAAGATGAAATATAAAAAGGACTTCATTTGGATATCATGAAGCACAGATTCCTGCAGCTAATCATGTCTAATGTTTTCTCTGACATGAGAAAGTAAAGATACACTCGAACAAATGTCTTTGAATGGAGAACAGAAAAGACCGTCCCTGTTACATGATTAATTTAAATGATACAATAGTAAAATCTTACTGTTATGCAACAAATTATCATTAGTATTACAGTCACTCATATCCTCAGCCAATAGAGGGTACTGAACTACAAACAAGGTTTCCCTCATGACATATTGGTCCACTGTTAGTAAATCTTAGACTCTGACTCTTGAATTCTCAGGGAGTGGAAACTCTTACAATTGAATAAACCTACCAGTTGGGAAACTGTGTTTTCTCAGAAATGCTCTTATTGTGAGAAGTTATCCTATTATAGTCATGACTAAAGCTGAAAACATTCTACAGAAAAAAAGCACATAAAGTAGTGTTTAAAAATATTTTAAAACCCACCTGCACTCTTATTTTATGCATTCAAATTGAAAAAAAGTTATTGGTAGATATGATGTTAAATTCTTTATAGTTGATGAATTTTTATTCTCATATTGAAAAAATAGATGTATCAGAAATGCATTAGGTTGCAAGTAGAAGAGAAACAGAAAAGATGATGTGAAGATACGATTTTCAACGGAGAATGGCAAGTGAAAGCATATCAGCTATTTGCCGTAAGTGGATGAGGGAAAAACTTGATTCTCCTCAGTGCTTCTTATGAACAAGTACCTGGTGTTCGATTTTCTATGATCAATAAGTCATTTTCCCATTATTTTAAGTGGAAAGAGAAGGTGACACTTGTTTGCCCCTCTTAGAAAATTCTGCCTTGTGAGTCCGTATGTTAGACAAAATTCTAGGATGACAACCACTGAATCATGTCCTTTTATAATCTTCTCCCCTTGAGTGTGGATAGAATTGTGACTTGTTTCTAGGCAATAGAATATGGTAAAGGTAGTAGGATAGTCACTTTGTGACTGTGTTTCATTATGTACAATTTTGTCTTAGCAGACTAGCTCGAGAGGTTCTCCTGCTCGGCTTGAAGAAGTGAGCTGCCATGATGTAACAGGACCTGAGAGAAGGCCACATGGCAAAGAAATGTGGGTGGCCTCAAGGGACTGAGAGTGATCCTCTGCTCACAGCCAGCAAGAAAAAGGAGACCTCACTCCTACAACTGAGAGGAACTGATTTTTGCCAACAACCACATAAGCTTAAAAGATAACCTCAGGTCCAGAAAGAAAAACAACTCAGTTGAACCATTGGCTGCAGCTGTGGAGATCCTGAGCAGAGGACCCAGATTAGTTGCGTTCAGACTTGTGATACACAAACTCGGTGAGGAAATGAATTCATAATATGTTACTAAGTTTGTGGTAATTTGTTTCACAGCAATAGAAAAGAAAAACAGTTGATATCATTGAAATGTGAATGATGGGATTTTGAACAATGTCTGTGTGTGTACATGCATGTGTTTGTGTGAGATAGTCTTATCGTTTTGACTCTATCTTAGTCTGCAGCTGGCCTCAGCGATCCCTTAGAGGCAGACCGCTGCACATATGTCCAAGTCACTGACACGATCGCAGATTCCCTGATGCAAATAAGTATTAGACACGTGGGTTTGGAGAGGACGTTACCTGGAAATTCTGCTGGTGCTATACTGCGACTCACTTGTCTTCTTTTCTTTTCACTTTTTACTTTTAACTGGATAACAGTCATAAACTATGTTTCCTAACTGTAAAAAAAGTGGTACTAAAGAATTTATTTAGAAGTTGTGTAGTATAGGGCAGAAGAAATATTGCAGACTCAGGCAGAGGTAGAATAAGTCAAAATGCAAGACTAGTTCCTATTGGTTCCTGAAATAACAACTTTGGACATGTTATTAAAATTCTCTGACACCATCTTCCTCATCTATAAATTGGGACTAATTAGACTTGGCTTACAGGTCTGTTGTAAGAATGAGAAATAATATAAGTATGGTGGCTGGCAAATTGTGGCTGTTACGATAACAATGATAGAAAATATGAATGATTTTTTCCTCAAAGGTAATAAGGCAGATACATACTCTATACACATTTCTATCAATGGTTTTAAAGTTGAGCAGAAAAAGAAATGAATTATGAATAAACATAGTAGACCTAAGTGTTCCAGTCTCAATTTTTTTCTAGGCACGTGACCTTGAGAATGTCATGAAACTTCTAGAAGCCCTTATCTCATCTATAATAGGAGGAACAATATCTGCTTTACCTACCTCACAGAGTTTATGTGAATTCAAAGAAGATATATATGAAAACTTACTACAATTCCATATAAATACAAGACATTAGAATTGTTTCACAGAAGTACATATTTATAGAGAGAAATCGAACAAGTATTTCATGAGGATTTAGCAGGGAATTTATTAAAGCAGTATCTTGGATAAGTTACCTATTTATACATTCAAACACAAATTTTACTTTCAAAAATATCTAAAAAATATCCTCAAAAATTTGACACGACAAAAAGAGACGTCAATGTCATGTGTTTCAACCTCACGTGTTGTAACTCATACCTGGAAAAATATTGCAAATTCATCTTGAACAGGAAGCAGGAAAAATAAAGACTTAAAAGGCAACAGGAACCCCAGAAAACAGACAGCAGCATGAACAGGTAATACATTCCATACAGCTAACAATGAAACACAGAAAGATGACATCAGTAAGCCACCTTGCATAGTCATCAAGTGACAGGAGTGACATAACAATAGAATCACATGTGAGAAATTGAAAGCACTAAAAATGTAGAATTAATTTTGCACTACCTCCTAGTAAGGTTATGATTTCTCGAAGGTCTCCTCAGACATGCTTTCATTTACTGGACACACATCCAATCTCTACTGGTTAGCACTGGCGATGGAATGTTTCAGATATATCCGCCACAGAATGTTCTAACTACCCACACGAATCACTTCCAGGCCTAGAATCTTTCTTTTCCGTGTATCTTAAGTTATATAAACATTTATGTACTTTGCAAATATACTACCTACCTCCTTTAATCCATCTTCTCTGTGTCTTGTAAAAAATAGTTATATTTGGTTTGGAAGAAGGGAAATTGGATCACAGCCAGGAAGAAGAAGCAAGGAAGAAAAGAAAAAGTGAGTAGGTTGGGGACTCAGTAAATAGAAAATAAGAGAGACAAAGGAGAAGGAAATAGAGAGGGAGGACAATAGGCCCAGTAGAGAAGGGAAATCCCTAGAGAAGCATGGCAGGGGCGGAAATAGAGTCGACATGGGAAAAATAATAGATAAAGGGATGATTTTAGGGGCTCTGTGGAGTGATCAAAGGGGACTGGAGCAGAGGTCAGGCAAGGCAGCTGGAGAACATTAGCTAATTTAACATGGAGAGCCAGATCTTTAGTTTTCATAGGTAAGGTGGAAGGAATTAATATAGAGAGAAAAGCATGAGATTTCAATCTTAGAATAATAAAATCTCAGCATTGGAAGAGTATTTGGAAAGGACAAATGTTCAAATACTGTAGGAGAGATTGGTGTCTAATAGACAACTGCACCAGTGGATTATGAGGAGAAGGAGAATGTGTTTTTTTCTGTCTCAAGAAGAGACAAGTACTGCTTTTTTGTTTTTGTTTTTTTTTTGAGGAAGATCAGCCCTGAGCTAACATCCATGCTAATCCTCCTCTTTTTGCTGAGGAAGACCCGCTCTGAGCTAACATCTATTGCCAATCCTCCTCCTTTTTTTTTCCTCCCCAAAGCCCCAGTAGATAGTTGTACGTCATAGTTGCACATCCTTCTAGTTGCTGTATGTGGAACTTGGCCTCAGCATGGCCGGAGAAGCGGTGCGTCGGTGTGCGCCCAGGATCTGAACCCTGGCCGCCAGCAGCAGAGCGTGCGCACTTAACCGCTAAGCCACAGGGCCGGCCCCCTGTTTTCTAAATAATCAGCAACCATGGCATCATGTTGGCAAACAGCACTTGAAAAGTTAGGACACAGGAAGTTAAATGCCCTTTTCTGGGTCTCTCTGGATATCAAATTCAATGTAAATTTAATTACACCCTTTTAGTTCCTAACAATAATAAGACCTGACATTTGCATAGAGCTTCATATTCAACAAAGCAAAGAGGAGAGGAAGAAACCAATATTTATTGGGTACCTACTGTATACTAAACATTATACATATTCTGCCTGGATAGCCCTCGTTTAAGATGGAAGAAAACTGGTTCAGATGGTAGAGTAACGTGCCCAAAATCGTATAGTCTGTTACAAAATGGAGCCAGAAATTGGATGTTTATTATACTCTTCCATGCCAGAGAAGGAAGATAAGAGAGAAGAAAGTAGAAACGAGGGAGGCAGAGAGTCAAAAATAGTAATAAAGAAAATTACATCATTTATTGTCAATTGCTGGGCAGCGACTATGCTCATCACCACGTATCACTTCTGGGAATTAGGCCAGGATTAATATTTCTATTTCTACGGAGGAAGAAATTCAGATTCAAAGAAGTAAAGCAACTTGTCCAACTTGGCACATTTAGTAAGGGGGCTACCTTCACTTTGTTTGACTCTGAAAACAGGACTCAGTTTTCATAAATGCTGTGTCACATAGTTGCAGGAGAAACCGGAGTTTGTATATGGATCTGCCACATTTTGATTGAGTGACCATGGGCACCTCACCCATCTTCCCTGAGACTCAGCTGCTCTCTTGTCAATGTTGGATAATAAATGCCTAGCTTAGAAGGTGTTGTGAGGATTGCAGATACTATCAATTATCTTTGAAGACGGATATTCGCAGTAAGTAGTGGCTATACTTTGGTAGCTGTTAACCAGACTAGAAGACGTTCAATTGCAAATCAGGAGTATGTGAGATCAACTATGTGTAAGAACACTTATTTTGACCTATCTGGTATCACTAACCAATAGGGAGAAAAATAAGAGTCAAGTGCTCTAACTAAAAGACAAACTTTTAAAATATCACCAGCATCATCGTGATTAATCGAAAGATGTTTTACTAACTACACATTATGTTGTAAATTTTAGTTGATATTACCAGAGAGAAGAGATCTCCACTTGTATGGTTAATAACAAGGGAGAAATTGTATCCAATAAAAACAATAAATAGCAATATTTCAGATATATCATCACTGTTTACAGATAAAGGGTGAAAAGAAAGAGAAAAACAAATAAAAGACTAGTAAAGAGAAAATTATAAACCATGTTAACTAATGTAAAGTAAATATAATCATTACAACTTCTATACCAATACTACTTTGAGGAGATGTTGACTTCAGTTATTTTAATAGGTAAACAATTCCAGAGTTGTTTTTTTCGATGTACAAAATTCTTATATAATTTATCCAAACATCCATCCCTGAAATTCTGCCTTATCTTTCCTTCAACACTATAAAAACATACTCAGGTCTTGTTTTGGAAATATTTTTTTTAAAAATACATTTTCAGGGCTGGCCCGGTGGCATAGTGGTTAAGTTTGTGTGCTCTGCTTCAGAGTTCACAGGTTCGGATCCCTGGCACGGACCTACACACCACTGGTCAAGCCATGCTGTTGCCGCGACCCACATACAGAATAGAGGAAGATTGGCACAGATGTTAGCTCAGTGACAATCTTCCTCAAGAAAAGAGGAAGATTGGCAACAGATAGCTCAGGGCCAATCTTCTTCACCAAAAAAAAAAAATACATTTTCATAGGAGAAAAGGCTAGATCTTATATTCTTCTATAATGAGGAAGTTAATTATATATTTTGTGATTTCATTTGTGCCAGATGATATTAAATAGAAAACTTAAGTTTGCCTCCATACTGGAGCCCACAATTGTTTCAAGTGTATTACAGAGCTGTAATACTTTTAATGAGTTCACTTCCATTGCTATGGCAACTACTCTAAAAGGCAACAATGAACTCTAACTAATGACTGGCAGTAGGATCTCTATGTTTAGATTTCCGCACTGCTGTGGGCAAGATCGGGAAAATAATGATGGCTGACCATGGCATGTCTAGAGATGAGAGCTGTTAGGTACTTTCGTTTGACATCTTTCACAAACTTTCACAACCTAGTTCTTCCACATTTTGAAGGATAAGTTCTAGTATATGGAGGCAAGTCAGGTAAATGTGTCAAATCAGAATACAATCCTGATTTGTGTACGTTTACAACCTTTCCCCTTTGCAACCCTTCAAAATGCAAAAAAAAAACCATCAGTTTCAACATTGTAGCAATTGAAGTGCCTTGCAAATTATCACATGCAGATAATAACAGAAATGACTATGCATTTTTATAATTTACTTTTAGAATGACTGTTTATAGTCATGTCTGCAAACACCTAAATAGAGCACTTTTTTTTTCAATAAAATTGGTAAAATTTGCGATGTTAATTGATTTGTATCCTGGCATTAAACAATGCTGGCAGACATCAGAACCATTATCATCCATTCATTTGTTAATCAATTAAACCTATCTAATGAATTGTCATTGAGTAAAGTACCTTTATAGTGCGAAGCAAAACGCATTAGGAAAAAATGTAGAATCTCTTGAAAATTAATATAGAACCTAGTAAAAAATCATGTAAAAGGAACTTGTGACAATTAAATGCACATATATTTGTAATTAAGCTATCTGGTAAGGACTAAACTATTAATCATAATATTTAATAATTTACAAAAACCAATTAAAGATTAAGAGCAAGTAATGAATGTTTGCCAAGTAATGTATCATCTAATCCACACAACAAAACTTGAAGTGATATTTATATATCCATTTAAAAAATAATAAAACTGAGGGACAGAATGTGTAAATAGCATACCCAAATTCACTCAGCTAGTAAGTGCTAGAGCTCATAATCTAACCCAGGCGATCCGATCCCAGGCTTTTAACCAGTATACTGTGCTGCAAGAATGTGCAGAGTGCAAATTTCATTGTAGTAATTCAACTTCACCCAGAGAAAAACTGGAAGAAGGAGGTGAACTTATATCAGACACCAAATCAGGTACCATTCCAAGGTCGTATGTTGGATTTTCATGCAGGTAAATTTTACTGTTACATTATTAAACCTTTTCCTTAACCAGAAATTTTAGGATAGTTTTTTCTAGGCAAAGGAGAGTTTCTTCTACAGCAACTATTGAAATGGCTAAACAGTTAGCCATTGATGATTAAGTAGCTAGTGACAAAAGTTTTTTTTCCCTTTCTGCAATTACTGATTATAGCTTTTCGTTGTTCACCCACCCATTGTTAACCATGCATATTTAGGCAATATGCTATCTGACTCCCATTAGGTTCCTATAGGTAACACCTCCCTGGTGCCTGAGTCACCATGGTAGTGGGTGTTTGAGCTGTTTTTCAGTAATTAGAACCCCTTGTCCACTTCAGGCTGGTTGAGACCACCAACCCATCAACTGGGCCCACGCAGATATCCGACAACCTTTTGAAGTCAAGAAGCTAAAAACTCCACCCTCGGATCATGTTAATGCCACCATTTTGTGAACCTGCGGCTATGAAGAGGCATGAAGCTTGACTATGCTTGCGCAGGTCATCAATTACCTCACCTCTCTTCACCTCCAGTCATCTATCTCCACACTTTAGACCACCTTGCCTCCTACCCCATCAATATCCATGAGCCCCTACTTTTGGGGAGGCTGATTTGAGACACTTTCCTGTTTCCTCACTTGGTTGCCTTGTGATTAAACTCTCTCTCGGCTGCAACTTCGTCTCGGTGTTTGGCTTTTCTGGTGAAAGGCCAAAGTGAACCTGGGTGGGTAACACTGTTGTTTAATTTTTTACATCTCCTATACTTTTTCTGACTCCAAAAGTTATTTTAGAATCTTACTAATTTGAATTAACAATTCCCTCTTTCTGTGAATCTTATTTTCTAATCTGTAAAATAAATTATTTTATTAACTCACAGTTTTGAGGAGTAAACTAAATGATATAAAATGTATGTAATACATGGAGATAATAAGTAGTTGATAAATATTTTTGAATGTGTATATTTCGGAGTTTTTGAACTTTCTTATAATTTTGAGGACACCTGAGCGTTTTTTACAAAGTTCAATTATATATCATCGAACTTTGTTTAAACATTGAATAATGTCTGCTCCACATCTCTCTCCTTCTTGCACCAGTTAAATAAGATTGTGTACAATTATTTTTCCTTTGTTCATTCGCAAATAAAACAATTCAGTTATAATATGTAGCAGAAAAGCACTTATAACTTCATCCAAATGAAACAAATGAAAGTCGAGAACAGTTATTTTGGCAGAAAGGGTAAAATTCAACTCCCAAGAATTCAATGACCTACATATAAAAAAATTGTTCTTATTCCTGTGATTATGAACTTCCTGATACACGCAACAACGAATATTGTGTACAGTGGGGTAATGGCATTGTATGGAAGAACGAATGTCAAGAAGTTAAAAGATAAATACTATGAAAAGAGGAAATTGTCAGAAATGTACACCCTTCGATTACTTAAACTTACTTTTTGTTTTACAATATTAAATATCCATAATTTAGAAACAAGCTAAATAAGCTATCCTATCCAGAGTACAGCCCCACATTGTGCTCTTGCCAGTAGTTTATGGTGTATTTGGGACAAATGCAATTCCATTGATTGTCAGATTACTTTTCATAGTTGAGAACTTGACTAACTTCCTCGCAAAAGAAGAGTGAAAACCGGAAATTCAGAAATTCATCGATAAAGCATAGATTTTCTGTGTCAAAAATAATGAGGTAGCTACATATGGCTATTTGTTCCGGAAGAATGTCAAAAAATGTGTTGAAATCAAGTGTATTTTACTTGCTTGAGAAATGAAACTTAAACTTATTCTGCCTGCAATACAGATTTCCAAACAATTATGTTCTGAAAAACATTCCTTGCCTTTATACTCATTTTGTGAATGGAATAAAAATTGAATATTTAAAAAATTTAACTTCTTAAAATCAACTGTTGAGAAGCAAATACCATGTGAAAAAATTGTTCCTTTTTCACACCAGCTTTCTGTGTGAATATCATGCAGCAGTTTTGCTGCTTTTGAAAACTAGAATTTAATAGCAGAGAAAATGTTTACTGTTCACCAAAAACATACAAACACAAACCTAATAGAAAGCGCATTTATATCTTTTACAAAATAATATCTCTATTGCTCCTAAACTACCCTATATTTTGTAGCTTTCTGTTCATTGAGGGTTCCAGTCATTCGACATTCTGAGGCAGTGAATGGCTCCAAGCATGAGTAATGAGATCAAATACCTTTCCTATCTAGATCATAGCCTTTCTGTCTGGTCTGTGTCACAAGTGACCAGGAGTCATCATTACCAGTTGATGGGTGTTTAATTGTCAATGAGAAATGTGTTCTGGCATCAGTCCAATTCCTAACAGCTCAGTGTTCAATGCTACAGAAATCACTATAGTGTTCTAGCTTCCTTATCTACAAAGCTTACTGCTCTATGGATTTAGACAAGACAGAAGGCTCATTCAGCCCTAAGGAAGTCTATTCAGAATGCAGATAAAGAGCACTTCCCCAAAATTATATACCCTCAAAACCTCCTCCTGTAAAATATAAATTTAGAAGAAGAAGATGCAGTAGCTATTCATGGAACAAACGCTGTCTCAAGTACCTTGTATGTGTTGGGTGATGTGGACACCTAAATGATAAATACTGTAGTTTGGGTTTCAAAGACTATGGAGAGTGGCAGAGAATTAAATAAACAATTTTGATTATAGGAGATAAATGCTGTAGAAGAGATGTCACAGAGGCCCTTGGAGAGCACAGAGAGGGAAGTTCTCCGTTTTATCTGAAGATACCAAGAAAGGCAACCTTGAAGATGTGACTTTTGACCTAATTCTTGAAGAAAATGCAAAACAAAAATGAAGGCATCCAGAAAGAAGGTTGCACAAAATGTGGAGTCTTACCAAAAAAGACAAAAGAGAATTCTAAAGAATATAGAAGTAGCAAATGTATAGAGTAGCTACTACCTTTTAGACTGAGGAAAATAACTCAAGGAAGAAAGAAACTTGGAAGAGGATTTCCCCCAAGGCTGAGATTTCTACATGGAAGGAGCTGGTGTGGCTGCTGCCCATTAGGTGGGAAAGAAGGTCATTAGGGTGCCACGGGACAGAACTGGCACATAGGAGGCCACCTGTTGGACAGGGAACACCATTGGGCCACACCTCTGGCAGCCTTGCCAAAGAAGCTTGGAGTTTAGCCTGGAAAAATAGCATTCAGAACAAGAAAGAGACCAGCCACTGATAACGGCCTTGCAGTGTCCCTCAATACCCTCTATTTATAATGCCTCCTAATGCATCAGCTGACCAATGAGAAATGTTTACTGGGTCCAACTCCAGTATCACAAAACAAGTCAAAGAAAAGTGGATTTGGAGCTGAGGGGCAATCAATTTGTGACCGCAAAGAAATGGTTCGGAAATGAGGCTGTAAAAGACAGACAGGGGGCCAGCCCCGTGGCTTAGTGGTTAAGTGCGCGCGCTCCACTACTGGTGGCCCGTGTTCGGATCCCGGGCGTGCACCGACGCACTGCTTCTCCGGCCATGCTGAGGCCGCGTCCCACATACAGCAACTAGAAGGATGTGCAACTATGACATACAACTATCTACTGGGGCTTTGGGGGCAAAAAAAAAAGGAGGAGGATTGGCAATAGATGTTAGCTCAGAGCTGGTCTTCCTCAGCAAAAAAAGAGGGGGATTAGCATGGATGTTAGCTCAGGGCTGATCTTCCTCACAAAAAAAAAAAAAAGTAAAGACAGATAGGGACCTCTTATTCCAGATCTTTCTACATCATGCTGGCTATCATGAACATGATCCTGTGCATCCAGCAGCAGAGAAATTTTCCTGGGCAAAACAATCATCTGGGATACTTAAATAAAAATACAGATTTTAGGCAGCATCCTTGGGAATTATCCTATAAGCAGGTAGGAATTGCAGTTTTTAACCTCCATCTCTGGGGATTCTGATACAGATGTTTCTTGGAACACGTTTTTAGAAAGATGGTGTTGATTATGAAGAATTCTTGAAAGATTTTGAGCAGAGGAATGACGAGCTTGCATTTGTGTTTTAGGAAGCGCTTCCAGCCAGAGAGAGATGGTAGATTGCAGTCGTAAATGTATGACTATTGGATTTTCATTTTGTATAGATAGCTTATTGAAGTTATTTTGTCTGACTTGATGGGCAGGTAATTTTTTAGCTACATAATAAGTTTAAAAATATTAAACACAGGGGCCGGCCCGGTGGCGCAAGCGGTTAAGTGCGCGCGCTCCGCTGCGGTGGCCCGGGGTTCGCTGGTTCGGATCCCGGGCGCGCACCGACGCACTGCTTGGCAAGCCATGCTGTGGCGGCGTCCCATATAAAATGGAGGAAGATGGGCACAGATGTTAGCCCAGGGCCGTCTTCCTCAGCAAAAAAAGAGGAGGATTGGCGGATGTTAGCACAGGGCTGATCTCCTCACAAAAAAAAAAAAAAAAAAAAAAATATTAAACACAAAAATAACAAAAAACAAACTAAAAACCAAAATAATATCAAACAACACAAATATCAAATAACACATTTGTTACAGTCTGGCTCTTTGTCTCCACTGGTAACATGAAGGCTATCTAGTAATGTACAGTATTTTGTGCAAAATGGGTACTTAATCTTTGTTACTGAGTGACTGTCTGGCCGGTATTCCTAACTGACAGACATTACTGCAAATAAAAATAATAATACTTCTTTTCACTTAGCCAGATAGAATGACCAGGATTCAGCCATGGGAAGTGTAAAGGACAAACTAATTTTCAAGGTATCTGATAAGCTGCTATTTTGTTTTTAAGGAATTATACATATTTTTGTTTGAATAAGTGTAGCAATGTTCCTACACATTTTTTTTTTTTTGAGGAAGACTGGCCCTAAGCTAACATCTGTTGCCAGTCTTCCTCCTTTTTTTCTTTTTTCCCCAGAAGCCCCAGTAGATATTTGTATGTCATAGCTGTACATCCTTCTAGTTGCTCTATGTGGGACGCTGCCTCAGCATGGCTTGATGAGTGGTATGTAAGTCCACGCCCAGGATCCCAACTGGCGAACCCTGGGCTGCCGAATTGGAGCACGCAAACTTAACTGCTATGCCACCGGGCTGGCCCCTACACATTTTTATTTTAGAGTTTGTTTAGAAAACTAGATTTCTTGACTCGATTATTTGTACCCCAGAATCATTGAAAATGTTAACTGTGTAAAAAAATGATAAAATTTATGACATACAATTCAAATTAAAGATCAAATATTGATTACAAGAATTAATGAATCCTATACAAAATATTTAGAATAGTGCCTGACATGCAGTAGGTGAACAGTTCTATTTATATCCCATGGAATCAAGAAAGAACTATGGTCACTGTCATCTTGAAAATTTAGGAGTTTCAAGTTGCTGTGGAAACGGCACGGGCTTTGTATTCACACAATCTCTATCATTTTTTAGCTGTGTGTCTCTGAGACATTTTTCTTAACTTTCTACACCTCAATTTTTTTCACATATCTGAGTATACACACATATGTTTATAATTGAGCACTTACCATGTTATGTGTCACTGGCACATACACTGTGCCAATCAATTAATTTACTTAATCTCATTTAATTACCTCATTTATTCCTTGAAATGGATCTTTAGCATACAGATGAGAAAAGTAAGCCTCAGCCAAGGGCACTAAAATGTTTACTGTCACAGGACTCATAAATGTCGGTGCTGAGGCTGAAATCCAATCACACTTTCGCTGTTGGGGATTTGGGGGCAACATCACTAAATTCATCTCCCCCGTCATGGGTCTAACTGGGAGAGCACAGGCAGATATATCAAAAGCACAGAGAAGATTCAAATTTCAGCTTTATTTCGCAAAGTTCAGGGGCCCTTGTTAAAAGTATACTATGTATTGAATTATTTGACAAGTCCTGGCAAATACAAATATATTTTTCATTGAATTTATTCTTTATCTAAAAAGTAAAGATGCACAGAATGTATATACGCATATACATATACATATATATATAGTATGTGTATATCTGTGTGTGTATATAGCTTCTATATACCAACTATCTATATGTATACCCTACATGCACACACAGAAAACATGTATGTGTAATATTTACACCTCTCTCCTTTTCAAAACCGTTAACTCCTGGGTGAGGACCACATTTTCTTCTTCTTATCTGTGGAACACAACACGTCAAAAATATCTGTTGAGAGGCCGGTCCAGTGGCATAGTGGTTAAGTTCGTGCACTCTGCTTTGGCGGCCCAGGGTTCACAGGTTTGGATCCCTGGTGCGGACCTACACACCACTTATCAAAGCCATGCTGTGGTGGCGTGCCGTATAAAGTAGAGGAAGATGGGCATGGATGTTATCCCAGGGCCAATCTTCCTCAGCAAAAAAGAGGAATATTGGCAACAGATGTTAGCTCAGGGCTAATTTTCCTTAAAAAAAAATCTGTTGAATTAAGTATTTGAAATGAGCCAAGTGCATGAAGCACTTTTCTTACCTTCCAAATAAATCAACAAAATTGTTTTTAAGCTTAACATTTACTATATTTTATTAGGATAATTCATGTTGGTCCACATGTGGAGTGAAGTAGGTAGAGAATATCTTGATTACAGAAAAACTGTTGACAAAACTTCCCATGAGATTTTATTTGGGATTAGGTAGTGAGCTGAGTCTTAATACTATTAGGTAGAATTGAAGCTAGTTGATCATCCATACGAAAAGAGAGTTTTAATTAATGGCTTTGTGTCAACATCAATATTTCTGTAGCTTGCTGTGGAGCTTTTACATTTTCACCATATTTAAAGATAGAATTTTTGCACAGTTTTAAAGATTTTATTTATTTATTTTCCCCCCAAAGCCCCAGTAGATAGTTGTATGTCATAGTTGCACATCCTTCTAGTTGCTGTATTTGGGACGCGGTGTCAGCATGGCCAGAGAAGCGGCGCGTCAGTGCGTGCCTGGGATCCGAACCCAGGGCCGCCAGCAGCGGAATGCACACACTTAACCACTAAGCCACGGGGCCGGCCCTGCACAGTTTTAATACATAAAATGATAAAGACAAAGTCAAAAACACCTAAAAATCCCATCAACACTAAAGGTAACATTTCTTCCAGTCTTTTTCTATGAGTATATTTTAAATAACTAAGATAACATTTGACAAACAATTCTGTATCCTGAGTTTGTAATTTGGGTGTACTTGTTGGAGATATTTGTCAAGTTTAACATTTTTATTTAATAATGTGTAGGTTAGCTTTGGACTTCACAGTTTCGGCCAAAGTCACACTCATTGATTTATTTGACACAACAGTTTCTAGGCAGAGAATCTCATAAAGAACAAATTTGAATTGCATGCCAGGTTTGAATGAATCCAAAATGTGTTGCATTGCTTTGCTAATGTATGTGAAGCAATAGAGATTAAGAAGGAGCGTCTTCTATGAACGGTGTGTTGTGTGCAGCGGCTATTCCCATGTGTTTTAAAGTACTTTGTTGTTTAGCCTTTATTTTACCCTAAAGGTGTTTTCCTGGCTTATTGCTTATCTTACCTTCTTTAGGTCTACTTTCATACCATACTATCTATCCAAAATGATAATGACTTTCTTTTTTCTCATGTGAATCATTATGTCATACTACTCTGTAGTATTGCAGTATTACTTATAGCCTATGTATTTACAGACTGAGGCTGGAAAGGTCATTACACCAGAAAAATAATTAGTCTTCCAAAATAGAATGAAACATTTCAAGAGACTTTCTGGTGAAATTCACTTATTAAACAATTATTACATGAAGTAAGTCAGTAATTAAATTATTATTAATATTTTTAATATTTTGAATTATTAGAAACCATGGGCTTACACTAAATTTTCAGTTGTGATTTTATGAAGCTACATTATCAAGAAAGTTTGTTAACTTTTAAGTATTTAGACATATGATTCTCAGCTCCCTTTTTGTACTCTTGCCTTAGGATCCAAAATGTTTGACTTGGTGGTGGGAAAAAACTCATTTTTTTCTGAAATCTCCTTCTTTTATTTCCTCTCTTTATATTCTTTATTGTGTCTAGATCAAATATACTTTATCTTGAATTATGTGCTTTATTTTAAAGTTTTTCCAGCTCACAAAATTTGACATTAGGCTTTTAATTCATTCTCACAAGATGTGAAGCATTCACAAAAAGAAATTTTACATGAAAATATATCCTAAGTGGAATTATCTTAAAAAAATTAAATAGAGTTTCTAAAATTACTTTGTGTAATTTTGAATGTAAATATATAAAGTAATATTAGAAGGATTAAAATGACTATATAATCAAATCCATAATGTATTTCCTTATATTATTATTTTTATTCTAGTAAACATCTATTGGCTGAAAAATATATAGTATTCTGACTAAAGTTATTTAGCAATGTATCGTCAATTTTCCACTTATTTACTGTAATTTTTTTAATATTGTTTTTGTACATAAGTTTTGTGTCTTTTTTTTTCAGAATTTTACTCTTATAATGATAGTATGCATTCATACTTCTACTGACTTTCAGCTTGTCAGTATATCAGATTTTCAATCCACATTACCTGAAGGTGAATATTCAGACATTCAGATAGGAGCAATTACTCTGAATGACATATGATATAACTTGTTTATATTATTTACTGATAATTCTTTTGGCTGAGAACTGAGGTCAAATTATCTCAAGTAATTATCAATATTGTATTTCTGCCAGTTTCTAACCTTGTGACCTTATCTCCTCAAAAACTTCAAAAATTTACTAACACCAGGAAAACCAAATTGAAATGGCATTTCAATGGTGTTACTCAGTGGAGAGGGCAATATTGGTCAAGGCCAGGTTTTGTTATGCCTCTCACGCTAGGATTGTGACAATGAGCAAGTCACATTATTTCTTTGCATTTCAGTTTTCTTATTTGCAAAGGAGGGTTGCCTTGTAAAATTTCTAAATCTTGTCTAACTCTAAGGCTTATGAGGGCGATCATCTGTCTGTATTTAATGATATTGGCCATGCCCAGCATCATGCCGGGCACATTGTGGGTGCTCAATACATCAGTGTTGATTGAGCATATGTCAGATTATACACTTTTAAGACAGGAGACAGATGCCTTAAAAATGAGTTCTTTGAGTATTGACTAATCCAGTAGAAGATGAAGCAAAAAAAATGTTGGAATGATTCTAAGATTCTACATTAACAGTTCTAGAATTATATTGTTTATCATTGGTAATTTTAAAGATCAGTTGGGGATTCTTATGGCTTTGGGATCCCAAAATATGTCACCAATTGTTAGCATTTCAATACTTTTTTATATCCATTTTCCAGTGATCTACAAGAAAACTTCATTCTGACTAAATTTTTTAAAAATTGAAAGTGGTATCCATATTAACCAGAGGCAAAAGGAAACATAAATATTATTTCCCTCCCTCCCAAAAATCTCTCCACTCCAGCTCCGTTTTTCTGAATAACAGCATAAATTTTGCACTGTGATTTTCAAATGTAGACCTGGCGTCACGGATTTATTTTGGCTGCTTGAAATCGACAATCTCCAGTCACTTCATATTTGCCTAGACTCAGCTCAGAAGTTCAATATTTGCTTTGACTTCTCAACTGATAATCAGGACCAGAGGTATATTCAACAGTATGGAATTATTCAGACATTCAAAAATTTAAAGCACTCTGAGGAGGAAAGACTAAAAACTCTTCTGGAAACATGAACCACTTGAAGCACTTCAGTAATTTTCAATTGCTTTGTGATGTGCAAGCAAAGAACCGCGATCATTTTCACACTGAAGCACTTACGCTCTCTGATAATTTTATACCCTCACAGCCATTTTCTGAACACCGTCATTTTCCCCACTGAAGTGGTTTTAAAAATATGTGAAGTGTTTCAATAATTTTAAATTATCTTGTACGGCACAAGCTCAAACCCTGATCACCTCCAAATGTAAGAGCTAATAAAATGTAAAGTAGTTCAATATTTTTTTTTAAATTATGTATTGTGATCAATTGTATAAATGACTTCAATTTGGTTTGGATAGTAATGTAATTCAAAGTATATGGAGTAAACCTAATTGTATCAAAAGTCAATTAAAAGTGCAAATGTTAGAAAATAAGCCACATTCCTGGTCTCAACTCTTGAATAAAATATGTGCATAAAATACGTTTCAATGCTTTGATTTTAAGACATCAACCAAAAAGTCTTTATAAAAGAAAAAATTAAACTTCCACAAACTAGTGTTTTGAAGTAGAGAACAGAAAACAGTTTAAACAACATTCTTTGGAAAATAAAATGACCATATTTCAGAACTACAGGGAGATACAAATATAACACGCCCTATGGAGAAAGAGGCAAATATATTATTAGGGATACCTATAGTTTCCAAATTGAGGAAAATTTACATACTTTGGAAAAATATCCAGAAGAATTTCTTTAAACCAAGTAACCCATAACTGCAGAAAACAACAACTGATTTCTTTGATGTCTTGTTTTCTTAATTAAACTATTAACGCTGCTTTGATGTCTGTTTCAAAATATCCATGTTTTCCCCTAATATTTACAAATAATGTTTCCTCCTATTCTCATAATACTTAGAAGAAAATTGATAGTCAGGAACATGCAAAATACTTATGCATTGGTTTTTATATACTTCCTAGAACATTGTTGGGATAATGACAACACAATATGAGGAGCAGGGAATTGGGATATTGTGGAGGAGAGGGGAAAGGTCAAGTCCATATGAACCCTTGAAGATGGCTATTGTGTCAACAACGGTTACAATGGTAAAAAAAAGGCCAAGAGGATACATTTAGTTATCTTCTAGTTTAACAGTCTCATTTACAAATATGGAAATCGAGAACTAAAATCGTTAAATCAATTACCAAAGTACCTGCATTTTTACGACAAATGAACAGAAAAATAGATTTCTTACTTTGAGTCTCCCTTATACATTCTTTTCCATAGTCATTAACTAATAAATTAGGAAGCATTACCACGAAATGAGTTGAATCTTCCTTTGTTCATGATATGAATTAAATGGAAAATCATGGAATTTTAGGGATGGAAGAAATGTTGAACTTCACCTAATGTGGTTCAACTCTTCCATTTTATAGAGGAGAATGTGAGTCTTAGAGAGGTGAAGTGACTTGCAAGTGGCCGAGGTCTGACAAGAAGTCCGGTCCCTGACCTGTGTCATTCTGATGACTAGCATTGTAGATGCACCTTGCATCATTCTGTTTCTAGCAGTTTCTTTGTTTAGTATCACTGTGAGTGAGAAGAGAAAAAACATTCATGGGCTGCGAAGCATTTTTCTTTGGTAGAAAATGTATTTCAGAGATCTTTTTACTGTATACTTTATAAATTATTTAGCCAACTTTATTAGTGTTCATGATAAGAAGATGAAATGTGAAAACATTGCAAAATATCGTTTTGAGACATACACAAACAAGATACAAATTTTAAATTTAATGACATCTTTGGAATAAGATTAATAATATATCTGGTTTTGATAGCAGAAGAGATTTGGTGATCAGCAACTTGAAAAAAAATGAGAATATTCTTTAAAACTGATTAATAAGTACTGATTAAATTAGTGTTGTAATTGCACTGTCATTGTAATCCTCGGAACCTCTACAATTTTATTTTTAGCCTTCCAAGAAAAGCCGCTTGTAGAGTCAAATTGTGATCATTATATAATACGAATAAAGAATTACAATATTCATTTTCCACATGATTGAGAGAAAGCTGAATTAGGGCACCACTGCTTCCTACAGTTATTATCTCTTACAAACCAGTTACTGTAAGTAATGCTCACTGGATCATTACTTATATAGGAGGTCATTTTAATTACTGGGAATTTTACTCTCAAGCCTCCAAAATCCTACTATCTAAAATTTTATTACATAAAAGCAATATGTACTTTTTTAGGATAATAAATAGTAATAGTAATAATAGTAAAGCCCAAAATAATACAATAAGCGGTACACATCATAATACAGTGCCAGTACACGAACCTCTGTGCTCATTGAGAAGGCTCAAGAGACATATTATGGTGAGGAGGTATTGAAGGAAGTCAAACTCCTAGTCTCACCAGGCATAGGCATCCGGGGTCTATTGGGAACCTGAAGCTATACGTTCCATAACTGAAGCAATATGTACTAAATGAGTATAAAGAATTCCAGACAAAGCTGTCTATTCTTGCCAACATCCAGATTGCCTATAACTCTTAGAGTCAGGCTGTGAGTCATTCTACTAAGGAGAAAGTTTCTGTTACTTGAACTGGTCCAGTCCAGGAGCAGAAATAGAATCTAAAGTCTCAGACAGATGCTAACATAGTCCCCAGTGATCTCTGGATATAAATTTTGGAAGATACTCAGGAGCTCTGTTGGACCCTAAACAGATTAGGCACTTTGCCTTTGCAGAGTTTAAGGCATAAAATTGGAAGGTGAATGCAAATTTAAGAATAAAATTATAATTATATTTTACTTGTTAAAGGAATGTTTGTATGCTCATAATTTAATTCAAACAAATGCAGTAGACTACAAAGAAAATATTACACGTGCATCCCCAATTCCGTCAACCAGGATTTACCATAGGTAATACAAGGTATATGTTTTCAGTTGGCTCTCAATACATATATTTAGATAGAAGAGATGACCAACTAGTTGATTGAAAATGGCTAAACAGTTAGACAGATGATAAATACAATTTACACAAATAAAATTTAAAAATTACATTTTACCTAAATTTAACTGAAGAAAAACTTAAGCTAAAGTCCTTGCTGAGATCAAATACGAGTTGTTGTCATTATTAACCACTTTAGAGATTATTTTCAGATGTCTTTTATTTCCTTTAATTTTAAGATAAAATGATCATGAAAAATGTTAAGTTTAGGGTTATTATTATTTTTTTGTGTGTATAATATTAGCCCTGAGCTAATATCCATTACCAATCTTCCTCTTTTTGCTGAGGAAGATTGGCCCTGGGCTAACATCCGTACCCGTATTCCTCTACTTTATGTGGGACCTGCCACAGCATGGCTTGACAAGCGGTGCGTCAATCCGCCCCTGGGATCTGGACCTGCAGACTCCAGCTGCCAGAGCGCAGTCCACGAACTTAACCACTTTGCCACCAAGCCAGCCCCTAGGGTCATTATTTTTAAAGCTGTATGTTTTACCTTTAGGTCCTATTGGCTACCTGCTATGGAAGATGAGACAAGGAAATGGGCACAATTATTTAATAATCTAGTAGCCCTCTCTCCACCTTTATCTGCATCCCAGCTCATTAGATCCATCAAGATTTATAATGTTTTCAATCTCTTCTGAAGTTCTTTTTTTCTTGGTCTATTTAAAGGCCCTTTCAAAAATAATTTTTATATTGTATTTTTGAATATTTTTAGTTACTTTTTTCCCTAATCTCTCAAACATCTAATTATATCCATCTATACTTTTTTTTGCCTTACATATAATTTTTGTTTTTGCAACATTTTGTTTTATCTTTAATTCCTTTGCTAAGCTCTGTCAAGTCTTTTTCCTTCTTACTTTATTGCCTTATGACATCATCTTTCACCCCAGGTGTCCTTTTCGTTTTTTGGGTTTTTGTTCCTTTTTTAAAGGAGATCATTATTGACTATCACGTCTTTGAGACTATGAAGAATTTTCGTTTTCAGAACTCCAGGCCTGTTTTCTTTTGTGATTCTTCTTGTGCTCAACTTATCTTCCTTCTCTGCTTTGTGCTTGTATTCCTTTTCTTCTATGATTTTTCATTCTATTTATAGCTGCATTATTGTTATGTGAATAATCCCTATTTCAGTAAGCAGAATGGTCCCCCAAAGATGGCCATGGCCTGATCTCTGGAACCTGTGAATAAGCTATACTACTCGGAAAAAGCAACTTTGCAGACGTAAAGTTACTGACCTGAAATAGGGATATTATTATGGATTATGCACAGGGACCCAAGATAATCATATAAGCCCTTAAAAGCAGAGAACTTTCTCTGACTGGTGGCAGAGAGATGCAGCATAAGTCAGAGAGGTTTGAAGAGCGAGAGGATCTCTGTCTGCTGTTGCTGGGGCAGGGCACATGGAAAGCATGAGAAAGAATGTAGGCAGCCTCTAGGAGCTGAGACCAGCCCCTGGCTGACAGCCAGCGAGAAAGCCAGAACCTCAGTCCTACAACTGCAAAGGGCTGAATTCAGCCAACAACCTGAATGAGCTTGGAAGTGGATTCTTCCAATTACATATATTAAAGAATACAGCTCTGCCAACACCATGATTTCAACCTTGTGAGACCCTATGCAGAGAACGCAGTCAAGCCCACCCAGACTTTGGACCTTTAGAAATTATGCAGTAATAATTTTTTATTGTATTTGGCAGCTAAGTTTGTAGTCATTTATTATGGCAGCAGTGGCAAACAAATATATAATTATATGTAATTATATTTTGAAGAAGAGAAGGGAAACTTGCAGCTTCTAGTCCATTTTGTTTTTTTCTAGAACTTTCATTAGGTGTGCAATTTTCTTTACCCTAGCAGGTGTATCTCTCCTCCACTCTGTCTGTAAGTGTTTATGGTAGCAATGCCTCTCCATCTTGCCATAGATTGTTATCTTCCTAACTCCTTGTTTTTCCAGCAGGTAGATTGTAGACAGAAATAATGTAAGGTTATCCTATTTCTTCCATTATCTCCACCATCCTTTCCTTTCTTCAGAGCTAAACTAGTTCTCTGTAGGGATAATCGCTGCTTCTCCTGAGAGACTCAGACCTCTAGACACTATCTTCTGTTAAGTGATCCTTGAGAAAGTCTTTCAAGTTTAGAGAAATCTGTAATTTGCAGGAGTTCTAAGAAGGCACACCTCAGGCTGTAGCCTTCTACGACATCCAAGACCAGGCTTCACAGATCCTTCTTAATTGCAGTTTCTGGTCTGGCCTTTTCCTTGTTTTATTCTGATGAAGTTTTTTGATTTTGTTGTTGTTGTTGTTGCTCTATTATTTGCTCTTTTGTTCCTTCCCTTTTAGGAGTAGTAATGAAAGGTAAAAATGCCTTCATTTCCCAAATTCTAACCAGAGAATGTATGCATTTTCAGTAAGTAGTTCCATATCAGGAATGAAAAGGAAAAGACCTAGTACAGAGAAAGGAAGAATAAGGTAGAGAAAATAATATGAAAAATAGGAAGCACAAACCAAAAAAATCCAATTTGCTTCCAATGTCTCTTAAGTTTTAAATTTTACCTTAATCCAGAGGTTTTTTCCCAGAGATTAGTTCTAATAAAAATGACCATGACACATATGCACATATATGTAAAAATAGCAAAATGCTATCAGACTCTGAGAAAAGACAGTAACAAAGCAATCTATTTGATGAACAGAAAAATAATTGTCAAGGTAATAGAATTCTAATATTACTGCCACATAATTTTAAAGTTTTAATAGAATTAAATAAAAATTGATCACCTTCTAAGTACCAGGACACTGTTCTCTGTGCTGAGGTGCATCAAGGAACCGAACAAAATATCTGCTCCGTGAAGGTAACGATTCAGGGCCATGAGGGAGACAAACAATAAATAGATAAACAAATTCATGTCAATTCGTGATAAAGAAGAGAAAGGGCTTAGTGGAAGAGATCCTGTTTCACAGTGTGTTCAGAGAAGCTTCTCTAGTAAGGTGACATTTAGCAGACCTGAAGGAAGGAATTATATCCAGCAATGAGAAGAGCAAGTGAAACAGCCCTGTGATGGTCTTGTGCTTCACACGTTCAAGGACACAAGGAGTTCTACGTGGTTGAAGCCGAGAGGAGTGATGGGCAATCATGTGTTGGAGAGGAATTCAGAAAGGTAGTGAGTAGCCCAATCAATAGAGCCTTGTGGACAGTTGTCAGGATTTTGTCTTTTACTCTGTGTGAGGTGGGAAACCATTGGAGGATATTAGGGAAAGGAATGTCATGATTTGACTTATGCTTTCTCGGAATCCTTTAGGCTTATACATGGAGAACAGAGGGGAAGTAGGCAGAGGCAGAAGTAGGAATCCAACTGGAGGACCATTCAATCTAGGTAGGAGGAGATGGTGGCTCTACTTGGGTTGTTACGGTGACAGTGGTAAATGGGATCAGATTCTGGATATATCTTCAAGGTCTAGCCAACACAATTAAGGTTGTGGCACGTGAGTGAAATAAATAAAAAATAATTCCAAGGAATTTGGTGGCCACGTAGAGACTCTTTAGCGTGATATTTAATACGGCGCTCAGTGTCACACTCTTAGGCACTTTTAATCATCTTCATCACATATACAATCTTATTATGCTCTGCAGAGTGTTTAGTGGAAGGTGATTAGTAAAGACCAAATGAATGAAGAATTAATTTAATAGCAATAGAGTGTGTTAGATGTTTTGTACACATTTATATATAAGTTATATTATATAATATATTGAGAGAAAGATTCTTTCTA
Source organism: Diceros bicornis minor (assembly GCF_020826845.1). NCBI lineage: Eukaryota > Metazoa > Chordata > Mammalia > Perissodactyla > Rhinocerotidae > Diceros > Diceros bicornis. The sequence continues at coordinate 27,052,670 of NC_080772.1, read as the reverse complement.
TAACAGTATGAAATTTTGTAGTATTTGAGACAATTTGTATGTATATTTCACAAAGAAAAAGAAAATTTTGTGTGACACGGCATAATTCAAATCCTGCTTGAAGCATCCCACACAGAGATAATGATGACAATATTCAATCCAATAATACAAAATCAATAGATGTCACTGAACTGCCATCTGAAGCAAATTTAGAATGCCATTTTGTTGATTATTAGTAAAATTGATGCTTGTCAAATTAAAACCAAAAATTTTTTCTTTTGCTTGAAAAATTATCTGTAATCTTTTTTTCTTGTAAAATACTGATTGAATTTAAAATAATGCAGATATTAGCAAATAATCCCATCAGATATATTTTTAACAATGAGGTTTGACTTTTCTTAAAGAAAAATCTGATTGTCTCTAAATTCCATAAATGAATCTTTTGCAAATGGTCCTTTAACTCTTATTGATCATGACCTTGGCATTCAAAGTCTAATTATACTAAAAACTGCCCATGTCTCTCGTGTACTGGAAAATCATTACCCGAAATTAATCAGTTCTTCAAACATACCATCCCTGACTATCATGTGGTTATTGAGATAGAATGCAATTTAAAATATATATGGTACTAGTTTCAAATACCTTATTTGTATAAATCACAGTATTAATATGAAAGTTAATGCATAGTATATTTTTATCTCTTGTACCAGAACCACAAAAGAACATAAAACAAACACCACTCATGGTTTCTGACTAAACATTGCATTTCAGGAATTAATAATAACTTTTGTAAAATAATAGCAGCTAACATCCTTAAGTGCTTAGTACATGCCAGTAACTATTTTAAATAATCTATTTTTTTCTAACAAATACTTATGTAGCACTTATTATGTTCAAGCACTTTGCAAGTATTACTCCATTTAATTCTTACAATCTTATGAAACAGAACTATTCTTATAACCTCTATAGAAATGAAGGAAAAGAAGTACAAGAAGTTATCAGATCTGTCTGTAACCCCACTGTACATCAATATTATAGAATTGCAGAATTCTAAGCTGAATCCCAAGATTCCCACCCTTAAGTATGGGCAGGACTAGTGAAGATGATGGGATTTCACTCCCATGATCAGGTTATGTTGTAATGGCAAAGGGGAAGGGAATTCACGGATGTAATTAAAGTCCTTAATCCAGCTGTGTTTAAATTCATCAAAGAGGAGATTTTCCTGGGTGAGTTTGACCTAATCACGTGAGCCTTTTACATCAGAGTCCAAGCCTTGCCTGAGTGAGAGATCCCAAGTAATAGATATGCTCACTTGTTAGCCTTGAACAAGCAAACCGCCATATTATAGAGAAGATCACATGGCAAGAAACTGTGGGCTGGGCAGCCTCTAGGGGCTGAGAGTCCTCGTCCTACAGTTGCTAAGAACTGATTTCTATCAACAACAGTAGCTTGGAAGAGGACTCCACCCCTCAAATGAGAACTGCAGCCTTGGCTGACACTCTAAATTTCACCCTGGATGGAGAAACCAGCCAAACCACCTGTGGACATTTGACCCACAGAAATTGTGAGATAATGAATGCATGTTGTTTTAAGCCACTAAATGTGTTATGCATCAGTGGAAAACTAATACATGTAGTTAACCTGGGTCTTGGATTCGCCTAGTTATTAGCTTAACTATCATCCTCATGTGGATATTAGGTGGTTTATTCTACCCAATATTTCTGCCAGTAGCAGAGAGCTGCAAGTACGCCTAAACACCTCTGACAAAATTGGCTTCACCAAGATACTGCTCTGACATATGTTTACACCATTTGGACCACTCTAGATACTAAAGGAGCCCAGTAGTGTTTTTTAACTTATGACTTTACCAAGAAGATCGCGTGCTAAATTGAGAACAGCTAAATATACGGAACGAAATAAACTACGTAGAGTTTATAGATCACTTAAGCCAAATTCCAAAGATGACGAACTACAAATAATTGCAGCTTGTCTCTGATCTTTCATGACACAATCTCTCCTCAAGGGGAAGTTGATGAATCTGCACTGTCTCTCATCCAAGGCCCTTCCAGCTCCTTTGCACCACTGATTATTCATTTTTATTAATTTCCTCCCATGCCCTACATTATTCTCATTCCATAATATCTGCTGATACCAGAGATTTTAAACACTAAGTACAAAAATATATGTTTTTTAAAGTCTCTCTGTCTACACTAGCACAAAATTCACTCTGAGTACAAGTGTCCTTGACAACATTTGTATAGTTCTATGTCTATTCCAACTACCTACGTGCAGTCCCATGCAGACCTTAAGCACTTTGTTCTCCTTTACAATTTTCTCTTTGAAATTTTAGACAATTGTTGACCAGAGAATCTGTTGACTTCGTTCACTGCTTTTCATATTCTGTTTTGTCTCATCTTTAATTTTGCTGTATATGCTGGAGGAATTTTTGTTTAGTACCACCTGAAATACTGTTATGCATTTTAACAGAAACCCCATTTCTACTTGCAGCCATCAAGGCTGTACCGTTGATGTTATCCACCAATCTTATTTCTTCCCAATGGAAATTTCTGGCTTAACCTAGAGAGGAGATGTTTCTGCACTGCTGTGTGACCTTTGAATCCATCTAGTAATTAGCTATGCCTTGCTTTTCATAGCTCTACTTCTATTATCTTCAAATATTATTTAAATATTTTATTATCATGAGGTTGTGCATGTCTATGTTTCCCAAACAGATTGCTAGGTCTTTAATAGCTGGTCAATAAGAATTCCTTTCTTCTGGACAAAGTGAAAAAGCATGTCCATTTCTCTCTTCTTCCTTCCATATTTACACATTTTGTAATAATTACTGCTACCCCAGACAGACACGTAAAGTTTAACGCCTAACTGCAAGTACTTATGGTTAATCCACATTTATGTGCAAGACTGTTCCACTCCTTACTCCTCTTTCTCCCTGATTCTTCACATGAGAGTTTAAAGAGCTTTTTTCACCATTTTAACCTCTAACCCAGTAAAACTATAGATAAGAGCTATGTTTTCCTTCAAGATCTCTGAAGAGAAAAACACTCCACAGGGTGCTTTATGACGCCCTCCAGCATCTTACTGCTCCTACAGGCAGAGTACAAAGCAAGGCTGAACTGAAATTTCCTTGGCAGCCTGGGTCTTTTTTAAGACAGGAAAAGAAAGATGCTGGAAACAGGGTCCACTCTCATCTAAGCCTTCTGCTCCTACCCTGAGAATACTATAATACTAGTACTAAAACCCAAGAAACTCCAGAAACCAAAGATGATACAAGTGTCTGATCCTTTAAACATTTTTTTTTGTGTGAGGAAGATCAGCCCTGAGCTAACATCCATGCTAATCCTCCTCTTTTTGCTGAGGAAGACCGGCTCTGAGCTAACATCTATTGCCAATCCTCCTCCTTTTTTTCCCCAAAGCCCCAGTAGATAGCTGTATGTCATAGTTGCACATCCTTCTAGTTGCTGTATGTGGGACGCTGCCTCAGCATTGCCGGAGAAGCGGTGCGTCGATGTGCGCCTGGGATCCGAACCCGGGCCACCAGTAGCGGAGAGCACGCACTTAACCACTAAGCCACGGGCCGGCCCCCAAATGTCTGTTCTTTTAAATGAGTGTGACGAACTTCTGAGCACCATTAGAGATTATTTTCTACGCCTAACTTATGTGATTTGTTATTAAAGAATCTATGTTAATAAGATAGAAAATGCATTATTCTCACTGGGTGTAAAAATGTGAAATAGTTTAGAAATGTTTTCTGAACACAGTTTATCCCTTACAAAGACAATATAGTAATTTTTACTATCAGCACAAGTGAAGAGGCTTTATTAATTCATTGTCACCCCATAATAGGAGCAAAGTCATAATATCATAATAAATACTACACAATTCATAAAATAATATGATAGGCCTATTAACGACTTCACTAAAATTTTAAAAGAAAACTAAACCCCATCCATTATTAAATAAAATACACTGTATTGCCACTTTGAAGTCTTCATATTAATTGAATAGGGACATTTAAGGATTTGGTACAATTAAAGAAATACTTAATTGACTCTTTGACCATAGTTATAGCTAACACTGTGTACTTCATTCCAGAATCTAGGTAACCATTTTATGTACATTTTCTAATGCCATCTTCACAAAAACCTATGAGACAAAAGCTATTGTCAATACACTTTACATGTGATGAAACTGAGGTTTGGAAAGAATAAGTAGTTTAACTAAGGCCACACAATCCAAAATGGGGTCAAGGAGCAAGGTTTGAACTCCCAAGCCCACAGGCTTAACCATCATATTGCAGTCATAAGGATATATTTGTATATGGACAACAGTATTCTAAGTATTTGTGTTTTACATGAATCCAACAAAATTATTCCTTAATTTAATATTTGAAGTAAACTTGTAATACCTTATAGCCATTTGCAGTAAAGGGTATTGTAATTTAAATTGTCTAGGAACATATGTAAAAATAAAGCTCTAAATTAAAACTTACCATTATGAATGAGTCTAGCTGCTAGATGACCTAACTAAAAGAAAAAGACTCTCAGGCCCCACATAAAATTATAATAACTACCTAAAATATCAGTCAAATAAGAAATATCGGAAATTTTTTTTTGGAGGGAGGCAATTGTACCTACTATTTATTTATTTGTTTTATATTTATAATTGGAAATGGAACCACTTTCCAAATAATATTAATTTTCCTTTTGGCAAATTGAATTACCATCATTAAATTAGTCATCTTTGACCGCATCTTTCTAACTTTATTTAGTTGAATTGACATAGTGGGAAACAAATTATATCAGTTAATATATGATGGATTTATTTTGCATATTTTCTCTATATAGTAATAAAAATGAAATTGAGAAATCTGCTATACTCACAGTTTTACTTTTAAATGGTACAGCAATAACCTCAATGTATGGGAACCTTCCTAGAATTATAGTTGCAGATATAGAGAAGAGTGAGAAGAAAACTCTTCCATGGCTATAATAAAAAAAGAAATTATTTGAACACATTTAAGTTTCTGGTAGTTTTCATGATCATTGCTACATGTTTAATCCCAGAAATGTTCAATTCTCATTTGAATATCACCTCCTATCAATCACTAGTGCTTTCCTTCCTGGGTCACTGAGAACATAATAATTCATTGTGTCATGTGAAGGTGTGCTGACCTACTTTCACTAGTTAATTTCAAGGGAAGGATCAGATGTTCCATTGCTTTTTGTAATTGATTTGGCGGTAGATCTTTACTAGAGCCCCATGACTCGATCTGAGGGCATTCCAGGCAGCAAAGGCTCAAGGTCATTATTGAAATGAAAATTCCTCAAATCAATTAGTTGCCTTATCTGAATTGTCTGCTTCTGTTGACCGTCTGTTGACTGTTTTAAGTCAATCATAGAACTGGATAATTTTGAATTTCGAATATGGAAAATATTAACTTTTATTATTAAAAAGAATCAACTTCAGACCTAAGTACTTTATCTTTATAGTCCATAATATAGTCTATTAGAGCACATATTTTAGATCCTGTGCATTTCCGAAGAAGTTTGACAAATGCTTGGAATAATATTTACTATCTTTTATGATAATCTTCACTCTTTCCATTTCATCTTAAATAGTTCTAATGCAGACGCCCCTATATTATGAATATGTATTTCTGCATTACTCCATTTCAACCCATAACCTTAAAAACACTGATAGAGAAGACTAGTGAAATCATCAAATATTTGTCAGCCACACACAAAATCAGTCTAGGTACTTACAACATTTGTGGGTAGTTATTAGCAATGATAAATTTAAGTTTCATTTATCTTATTGATTTAGTAAAAAGGAGTGATATAAAGATAAATTAGCAAATTTATTTATTCTGAAAATGATAGAACTAGAAGGGATTCCATAGATAAATTGGTCTGGTTCTTGATATTCAAACAGATAATACAAAGTATGTGTATAAAAGATAGATCATAAATGATAGATAAATAGACTCAAAAAATGTTTGAATTACTCTTTCTAATTATTCTTTCCAGTATTGACCACATCATGCATGATCTTCTTATATTTATCCAAAATTTCTCTTACTTTATGTCAATTTCTCTTTTTTAATAAGACGTAGAATAATGACATAACTTTGACTTTGATAACCCTCTTTATATGCTGAAGATAAACCAATTTTATTCTTCTATCTTATAGACAGAATCACTTCAATTCTTTTCTCTTGTTTTCACAAGACATATTTTCCATCTCGTAAATATTATTTTTATGGCTCTGCTTGGAACACTTTCCAATTTTCTCAGTATTCTTTTGAAATAAAAACATCTAACTATTTTGCTCCTTCTTCCTTTGTGGCTACTGCTTTCTGTTTATGACCTTCTGGGTTACTTGACAAAAAGGCTACCCAAGTTTATGGAACCGGTGTTGTTGGTATTATATCTTTCACAATAATGATAATAATATCATCAAGTATTTTCTAGCATTTTAATCTTTAATTTCTCTTCATGTATAGCAGTTCATTTCATAATTATGGCACCCTTTGAAGATACAGTGAGCAGTCATATCAATCTATTTTACACCTGAAGAAATGGATGTGAAGTGAAGTTTAACCATACCAAAAGCTGATGATACATGTCTGATTGTAATTATAGTTTTTGGAATTTTTCCTTAGAAGATTTTGTTAAAATTGACCATATATCTGCATATTAAAGTGAATATATAATTGAGAAGATCACCCTTTCAACTGCCTGAATATTTCAGGTTTATGTGCTCCAAGGCCTTACTTCTCAGGATCTGAAAACATTTAATTCTCGGGATCAGAAAGGTTAACATTTAGTGTAAGCTTAATTGTCCATGTTGCTGTTAGCAGCATTAGTTGGCCTCCATTGTCTAGCTCTGTAAATTCTTATACTAGCATGTATTTGCTTTATTTCACCATATATATGTAAACACAGAATCCAAGTCTTTCTTGCTCTTTCTTTGCATAAGCATGTACATATACACAGAACTTACACAAAGACATATATATAAGTAAATGTGCATGTACATGTACTCTTTTATAAAAAATTACATAAACATGTAAATACACAGAACCCTGTCTGAGGCTTCCATTGGGAGAAGAGATGAAAATGTCAATGTTTATGAAGGCCTTAAACAATTTTTTTAGACCTTAATCTGTACCTGACTTAATAAAACCTAGTACATTTTTCTTCCAAACCACTGTATGATATGGACACTCTTAGCTACATTTTAGAGATCACAAAACTGAGGCTCAGAGATAAAAAGCAAATCATTCCAGAAATTGTGACCACTAATTCCAAGGGTAACCAGCTCTAAGACGAAAGTTCTTAACTGGTAGCTGCATTGTTTCTTATTCATATGTTCATATGTACCTTATTTTTTTCCAGAATGAAATACATTGATCATTTTTGTGTGAAAGACTACCCTAATTTACAGTTACGAAACTCCAGGAATATTCATCTGTAATAATGGTTTTGAAAATAACTGTATGTTTTCGTTTCCAGACACTTCCTCAAGGATAAGAATTAGTTATTTTAATATATAAAAGCCAAGGTCAAGATACATCAGTGACTGGAATAGTTTTTATTGCACTAACAAGGTCAGATAATATTTTCAATGTGACTATTTTTCTTATGAACAAATATTTTCTCAAGGTTTTAACACCACACAGGATAGATTTTTAATAAAACCTTGATCTTTGGCTGATACTTTTAATAGTGTATTTCATTTTTCTCTTTATTTTTCCCACATCCGTAGCCTTAATTCAAGACCTCTCTCATTTTGACTCTTTATTTCTGAACTCCTTAACTCTAGCGCATATGTACACAAAGCAACTTCCAATGCCTCTGCTAGAGGGAGGTAGTAATGATTCTGACCATGCTCCCTTGTCCCTTTTCCCATTTCATCCTCCATGTTGGAAATGCCCACATTGTCCATTCTAGCAAATAACTTTGATAGTACCATTCAATCACTTCCCACTCTCTCCCTTACCACGCAGTGTTTCTTGTGGTATCACACTAAATGTTTGAGCTGTCCCTCTTTCCAAGATTGCAAATACTTCTTTTGTTCTCATGTAATACTTACCTCTATACTCTTCTTCAATTGTCAGACCCTATGTCTCGAATGCTCTCTTTTCTGGTGCTACAAGTAAATCTTGTAGTTCTACACCTTATCTACAGTGCAGTAGTTTGATCTCTTCCCTTTGATTTCTGTCAATGCTATATGTATTATATAGACACTATATATAGTATTTAATAAATACATATATACATATGTGCATTATACACGTATTAATGTGTATTATGTATAATAAACACATATATCTAAAACAAATATATTTTCAACAAATAGGAGAATAAAGCATATGTGTTTCTCCATAACTTTTGTCTTAAATATTAAACTTCACAGATAGGATAAAGTAATAGTAATAGCCAAAATGGCTAAACCACAAAATCTCAGTTGTTTAGTAAAATAGACGTGTTTTTCTCGCTAATATAAGAAAGAGTCTAATGCTGATCTTACCACTGAGGTGGCTATCATCCAAAACCCTTTTTTATCTGGTATTTTTACATAGCAAGTTGCTTTCAGTCATTGGTGGTCTCCATTCCAGCCTGCTAGCGTGGACAAAGAATCTAGAAGATGCAGTATGAGGAGTGGTTCAGAAGAAGCATGTAAGTGGCGCCCATCACCTCTGGTTGCATGCTATCGGTTAGAACTCAGTCACGTGCACAACTGATGACAAGAGAGGCTGGGAAAGGTAGTTTAATTGTATCGTTTCATTTCTTCTCCAGGAAAAGAAAAAATAGAATTGGTGAATAGCTAGCTAGCTCCTGCCACAGAAACATAATTGATGACTTAACTTGCTTTATACAGAACCTACAACTCTTTAACAGCGGGATAGAAAAATCTTCAGAATAGGACAACAGAAGAAGTTTCCTGAAGTTCTGAATAAGGTGTTAGAAGTTTGTGGAGAAGGTAGGGAATACAAACAACGCAAACCAAAGTGGAACACCCTATTGCAACTTGATATTATAACTTGAAAAGTGCTATTCGAATCTTCTCACAGGTCCTTGCAACCCCTTTTCAATTTAACCTCAGTTGCTCCACTTGTAAATTGCCGTAATAATGAATTAGCAGGCTGAAAGCAGAGGACTGAGCCAAATGATCCCTGCGTGCCTTTCTAATCTTAAAATCTATCCTGAATTGAAATAAAGATTAAATCATTGAGATAAAAGAAATCTACCTCTATATTTCAGGAGAGTGTACTTAGAAGAAAACTATTCCTCAAGTTCTTTTTTTCAACTAACATTAATTTCAATTATTGAGGATTTTTTCCTTTAAACCAGGAAAGTAAAAATATTTCCAATTTTATCTGAAGTTTTCCGTGAATATATATTTATTGTAAAAATACTGTATTTATAACATGGCTTCTAGACAAATAAGGAGAGGAAAATATTTTGCAACAGCAGAATGTTTATATGAGTGTTTGCAGTTTTAATAGTGATAAAAAGGGAACATGAATTCTAGGGGCCAAATGTATGGTGGTATATTGGCCCTGGCTAGAGTGACATCTTATTGAGATGAAAAAAGAAGAAACAGGTGGAAGCTTGGGAACTAGCATACAAAGAAGTTCTCTTATGTAACAAATAGTTTACATGCACATTTTATAAACACAGAAACTGAGGTTTAAAGAAGTTAAAAAATTTGTGCAAGGGCACAGAGCTAAAAAGTAGTTAGCCCTGAATTTGGAACTAAGTCTATCTGATTCCTAAGCCCATGGTTTTTCTATTCAACAGAAGAAAGGACATTAGTATCTTACCTTCCATCCTGTATTTTAGTAAAATACATAAGTGTTCTTTGTCGTATTAGCTGTTTATTTCGCAGGCACGCTCTTTATCCCCTTTTTTGCATTCTCAAATGCCTAGCAGAGGATTATGTCAGACATTATGACTGCAAACTCTGTTTTTTAAAGATTAATTATATGAGCTACCATGGAAAAAGATAAAGAAACTAAATTGCCATTCATACGATTTCCTATTAGAGATACGTCACTCTGTTCCTAACCCATAATAACCTCGATTTGGAGTTCCTTGTGCACTTTGTTGTATGTACAGGTCAAACTGGATAAGCTAAACACAATAAATGCAAAAACCAGAACCTAAGGACTTATCAGACTGAATCTTAGAAGTGTATTCTCTTCAAAGAAGGCAATTATGTCTAGTTCTTAAACATCAGTCGGCATTTGGACCTTTTTTAGCTCTCACCCTAACACAATTCCAGCCATTTTAACATTTTAAAATATGCTGTAATGGCATTTTTCCAACTTAAATGTATTGTTTCTAAATAGAAGCTATTTCCTTCCATTATCAATATGCATTAAAACTGTTGAACACAAACTAAAATATGGCATTTGTAATTTTAAGTGAAACTATCTTTGCATAATTATTTGGTTCAGCGATAAGGAGTGTGGAGTACAAGTCTTTCCAAACCACATAAATATTCATGATCTGTTTATTCTACTTAAAATGTAATCTGAATGTATGTTACTGTTCTTTGTATGGGGAGTTCTTTAAACTGTAAGTGTCTGTTTTGATATATGTATTTGAATTTCAAAATACAGAAAGAAAATCGTACCCTAAAATAAGTAACTTTTCTGCATATTGTGTTTTTGTTGTGTATTCTAAACACAAAACTTCAATGGCCAGACCTGACAATATTATTACATCTCATGAAATATTCTACATTGAAGTCATTTTTAATCTTCTATTGTACTAATTTTATGGGAACTATCTAAAAGGGTAAGAGTTTAGGAAATGCAAAAGTAAATTTTATTAGGTGCACTGTTAATATAACTAAACTCAAGCTCCAAGGTACAAATTAATAAACGTTCTTGAATTGAGAAGTGATATTAGAAATCATCTGGTCCTATCCTCTGTCGAGCACATCAGTTCTACCAATGGCTTGGGGGTAGTAATCCCAGGTCCCAGGTCCAGTGATGAAATGAGCAGTAGTCCCAGGCTTGAAAAAATTCTAGGGAAAGCACTGGTTCTTGAGGGTTCTTTTTGTTTGTGTTCTAAATTTCAGGACGTCACTCCTTCAATCAAATCAACATTTTTGCTATTGGAATTGCCATTCATAAGTGAGAAATATTTGGTCTTTAGCCACACCACAAATATCAAAGATGTCTTTTGCATAATAAAGCTTCATTTGTGATACAATTTTATCACTTGTATTTTATTAGGTCTTTTAAAAAAATCTATTTCTATATGGATATGGTTTCAAATTCCCATCATCATAAACACTCCTTTTGAGGAAAATAATTTCATCAATGCCCGCATATTAACAATAGTTCTCACACTCTATTTCAATTAAGCATCCTAAAATCAAGTAAGAAGTATTAATTTCCCTTTTTTTAGACAGTGTGCTTTGGTTATGGATGCTTAAGTTCATTTAATTTTTTGTCAACTCTATTATATAAACAAATACTACTGAACTTCTAGTCAAGTAAATTTCCAAAAAGTTTTTTTAGCTCTTGGCCAGTTAGGCAGATCTGCTCATCTTGGTTAGTCTTTCTTACACGTTACAGACAGCTGTCTGTAGGCTGGTCTAGGCTGACCTCAGCTGAGACACTTGGGCTCTGTTCCACATGATCATGCATCCTCCAGTAGATTAGCTCAGACTTGTTCTCACAACAGGAGTAGGGATCAAAGAAGAAATATAGGAGACTTGGACAACATCTCATCTGCCTCATTCTATTGATTAAATCAGTGCAGATCAGACTAAAGGAGTGGAAAATAAACTCCATCTCTTAATGGAAAGCTATTTAGAGTCACAGTGAAAAGGGCGTGAATACAGGGAGGGGATTAATTTGGGCAATTGTTACAATCAATCTACAGCACTCATTGTGTTGTCTTTCTATGCTGTGTGACAAATTACCATGAATTTAATGGTTTAAAACAACATCTATTCATTATCTGAGTTTCTGTAAGCCAGAAGTCTAGGCACAGCCTAACTAAGTTTTCTGTTCAGAGTCTCACAGTCTAAAATCAAGGCATTGATTGGGTTGCATTCTTATCTGGAGAATTGATTAGGGAAGGATCTGCATACCAACTCCTTGGATTGTTGGTAGAACTCAACTTCCTTTGCTGTATAATTTGTGGCAGCTTGTTTTTTCAAGGTGTCTATGAGAAAGAGTCTCTGATGCTTTAAGTCTTTGACTTCAAGGACTGTTTTGGTTTTTTTTAACGGCTCACCTGATTAGACCAGGCCCACCCTGAATTATCTTATTTTTAATTAATTAAAAATCAACTAATGAGGGAATTTAATCACATCTGCAAAATCTCCTCACTTTTGCCATATAATGCAACATAGTCATGGGAGTGATACCCATCACTTCTGCTGTATTCTATAGAAGCAGATCACATATCTTGCCCAGCCTCTAGGAGAGGGGTTACACAGGGCCATCCATCAGAGCTCCTCTTAGAATTCTGCCTACACGCCCACAGAGAATTACGAATAGTTCTCTTAATGAACTACCCTGTCTCATGCTTTACTCCACTTTCTCTGCTTTGAATATTTCAGAAAACAAACCATTCTTCTTCCGTGACTGATCTGGAAAGTACATGTTTGACTTTAAAGCATATAGAAGGTACTTAGTGAATGCTGAGTAGATAAATGTTAGAATATGAGCAGTAATTAAGGACTCTCATCTACTGATACTCTCAGTAGGCTGGGGTGAAATTCTTCTGAGTCTGGAATTGTTAACACTTTAGAAGAATAAATTCTCTCTTATACTTTCTTACATATTGAGAACTTCAATTTCTTTTCATTCATGTTTGTTTTACCTTTTTAAATCTACAGAACATTCTCCTTGGCAGAGTAGACAGAGGAATATATGAGTTCAAAATTTCTACTCTTTTTTTTTCTTTTTCTACAGCTTTATTGAGATGTAATTGACATACCACTACTGTTTGTTTGTGTTTTTGTAATCCAAGAACATTGCTCTGTTCCCCTTAAACTTGTGTTTGTGTCTCCCTAGCCTGTCTTCATTCTCTAAATCACCAGTGAATTTCCTTTTATTGTCCCTCATTGTTGGTCTTCTGGTATTTTTTAAAAATCATGTAACTCTTTAATGTTTGCCTTTGATTTCATGTCCACTACTCCATATTGTGAACATATCATTCAAAATCTAAGCTGATGGTAAATAATCCCCTATGAAGAAGTATTGGTTATTTTAGATATTCTCTGACCAAACTGAACTTTTCTTTTCAAGATCATTTGAAACTCTAATTTTGAGGACCAACCAAACTTTCGATGTATCTTCTTGCTTAGAATACCAGTTATGGGACAGTATCTATCTTTCCCCCGAAATTTTTGGAAATTATTTTACCATAGTATAGGATACGCCTTTAACTCTTCCCAGTAACGTTTTCTCTGGCATTAAAGTCTGAAATGGTATTTATTTTTCCACGTTATCAATCACTTCTATTTCAAAAATCAGTTACTTCTGACTAACTAAAACTAGATGCATTATAGCAGTTCTCATTACTGAGCCCTTTATATTATAAAATATTAAATTTTGCAAGAAGAAAAAGTATGCTTCCACATTAATGAAATATTCAGCAGACACACAGATAGCTGCAGCTCCCATTCCTGCTATATCTTGCCACTGTGTCATTTTTGCAATTTGAGCTAAAAATACGTCCTTCATTTTGCCCCGCTGGCTAGAAAAACTGTAGCTTAAATGCACTTAGTGATCCAATGAATGGTTAAAAAGTTAGCACAAGTTGAACATTCCAAATTACTAGCTATTGATATTATTTGTGATTCAAGTTAAAAATACATGTCAGTAATCATAAGGCAAGTGAATTTCTTATGTGGTATACTTAATCAGTAATAAGTTGCCAGTAACTTTACACATTTCTACGGGATTTGATCCAGTCTTCTTCCTTGGCTCCAATCAGAACTTGTGTTATAGGTATTAGAATGATTTTACTTCTTTATTTAGTTCTAATGTATATTTTAGCCTCAAAAACAGGTTGTAGACGCATTGAATACGTTTTTTGTTTATTCACTCATCCGTGCATGCATGCATTATTCATTCTACAAATTTAGACTGTTATTGTATGCTATGGTTTATTCAAGGTACTAGGGTTATAAAAATATATGAATCATAACAATAAAAAAATCCTTGCCTACATAGAACTTACACTCTATGGTGAAGAGGAATAAGTAGAAAACAAAATAGATACATAAATTATATAGTAAGATAGAGGTTGGGAGTGTTTGCAATTTTTGGTGGAATTATTTAGGAAAGTCTCTGTATTAGTTGCCCTATGGTAGCATAAAAAATTACCACAACTTTGGCAGCATAAGAAAACAGAAATTTTTACCTCACAATTTCCATGGGTCGGCAGCCCAGCACATTTTAGCTGAGTTCTCTGCTCAGAATTTCACAGGCTGAAATCAAGGTGTTGGGCCCCTATATTCTCATGTGGAAGCTTGACGAGGAAAGGATTCACTTCCAAGCTCCCTCAGGTTTTTGGCAGAATTAACTTCCTTGTAGCTGCAGGACAAGATTCCATTGTGTTGCTACCAGTCAGCTGAGGACTGTTCTCAGCTCATAGAGTCATCTCTCAGATCCTTGCCATGTGGTCCCTTCCATAGGCCTTCTCATATTTCCAGTATCTCGCACATCAGGAAAGGCTCAGTCCCTTTTAAGTTTTACCTTATTAGGTCACATCCACCTGAATAATCTCCCCTTTGATTAACTGAAAATTAACTGATTAGTAACGTAATCATAGGAGAGATATCTCATCGTATTCACACTCAAAGGCAGGAGATTGTACAGGATGTGCCCATCAAGGGGGAGGGGGAAATCTTGGGGGAGATCTTGGAAGAGATTGATTTATTTATTAAAATATTATTTCTTTTTATTGGAAAGTATCATCATGCTGAGGATACAAAGTAGAGGAGAAAGACAGACAAAGAGGTTGATAATAATTACTGGGTCTGATACAAGATTTGAGAGGGACACGTGGATACTGTACTGTAGAGCCATTGGAGGGTATCTAAACCAGACAGGTGAGCTAGGCAAATCTTCTTAATAGAAGAGAACCTTGAGTTTTGAAAAAAGAGCAAGCACTGTCTAGATGAAAAATTAAAATAAGGACAGAAAGATATCTATTAGCTTGATAATACGATTCTTGTTTATTCATATAGACTTAGCAATAGTTACATTGCTTCGGGATTGTCCATACACATACCCTTGTCAAGTTAAGGGATATTGAATGAAAGGCCAGAGGTTGGTCCCATGCTTCTATTTTATTTCTGTTAATTTACTCCTCCCAGGACAGATTGAACGTCTTCTAGCTTGTCTGTATAGCTCCTCATCAGTACTATGGATTGTTTTTGTGGCCTTTTGCAAAGAGAAGAGGGAGGATTCAGAAACAGTGGAAGCTTAAAGAGGTATATTTAAGGCAGTGTCTCAGAGAAGTGAAATATCAAATGCTGGTTTTAAGGAAAAAATGTTTTTCTTAAACAATTGATCACAATCACCCATCAGACAAAATCTGATGAAAGGCGAAGACACACGCAGATTTTCTAGCTCTTGATTTACCACCAGGACTCGTGAAGAACCTCAAAGTGAGAGAGGAACAACCTGGGGTAATCTCCATTCCCAGTTTGATTTATGCAATAAGCATCCTCTTAACCCTAATAAGAATCTGGAACAATCCAACACCAGTTATTATCTGGGAAAGATTCGAGTCCCCTGTGTTAGCTCATTCAAATTCCCCTTCCTTATTATCATATGTTTGACCTTGGCAGAGTTTTTGGAGGCTGGGAAAACCGGAAAATCACCACTTAGAAGTACCATGCTCAAGTCTTTAGAAAGGCCACATCCGAATGTGACTTCTGTCATTTTATTACATTATAGGGTCCTATTCTTCTGCCTCATACTTAAAATCTTGTAAGTTTTGTCCAGATAATAAATGCTTTTCATTATGGATGCAGATTAATGCTTCATAAAAAAATCATAAGGCAATCCAAAATATCAACTATGTAGCATAGGTCAATTCCACGCTGCTGTAAAGTCTATTATTATATTGGAATCCTTTCCCCATACTTAAAAACAGTTCTAGGGGTCAGTGGTAGAACTCGGTTAGATACTAACTGCTCTTTTCTCTTTTAAAACCTTGAACATTCTTCTCCAGCCTCGCTCCTGCTGTGTTCTAAGTCAGCCTCTCTTCACCACTAATATATTGCCCACATAAAATGATACCTTAGTTCTGCTTAAATGCTCTTGAATGTTTTTTTTCCTTGCCCTAACTCTGTAAAATGTTCACACAGAGCAGATATACCTACTATTCCAAGGGATCATTCAAAAAACCAGCAGACTGTAAACTGAATGGACTCTTATCTCAGAAGGATGAAGGACAGAGCCGGCCTGCTGGGATTTCAAGTGTTGGTTCCAGAGAGTCTAGATATTTCTAGCCAGACGCTTACACAACCCATTTCTCTCTGGCCTTGTGACTGAATGCACTAATTCATTTACCATTCAAAGTGTCCTTCTATAATTTATGCCACACACTGACATGTATTTAACTCTCTAAAATGCCTTGAATACAATTTGTTTGAAAGACATTATACACAATGAACCATAATGCATTTCTTAAGAGGCATCTTGTAATAAAAATAAATATAAATTGAAGAAAAATGCTTATTAATAAGCATTTATATGACACTTCATGTTTACAGATGGTTTTGCAGTCATTTTTTATTAGTTTAATGTGCCAAGTCTCTCTGGGCTCAAGTGCTACTTAAGTACATCTCCGGACTTCATCCCCCTGGAGTCTAGACTTGTGGGGTCAAATGTTGTAAAGACAGTCTTTCTGGAAAAGTTGTATCCTAAAGCTATTAAAGAAATTTTAATGTGATGGATGAGAGTGCATGCAAGACACAGTTTTCACTTAAATGTCTGGTTTTGTGGAAATATGAAGAATAAATATGTATAGCTATTAATAGCTTTATACGCAAAGCTGTGTTTTATGTTGACATAAGGGTCATGGTAGCCCACCTGGCTTCTTGCCCATATTTGTAGGACTAGACCTTACAGAATAGCATCCATGGGGTCTGTGAAGGATTTCTTGTGGTTCTAGTATAAAAGCACATCTAAAGAGCTGTGTATTTTTTTCCATATCAGGGCTACTACTGGAAATGGTCGCTCTGCCAGAAGTGTTCCAGATTCCAGACTGATGGCCTATATTTTTTGGTTTCATGCTCCAACTAATGTCACTCCTTCTTCTGAAGACTGTCAATTGCCAGTAAGTTCTGCAGAAAAAAAATTTATGCTTTCAGGAAAGTTTATTAGGTAGAGCCCGAGGGCAGATGGTAACACAGTGAAGTTCTGCAACAAGACTGCAGGGTAAATAATAGTGTCTCAATTAGATATGTATACCCAAGATTCCAATATTTGCATATAACCATATTCTTATATTCATCGCTGACAATATTTTGATGGTATATTTGACATTATTTCGGAGGTAAATGTAAGAGGTGTTCAAATATGTTTGGATTAAGGAAATTTTTTTAAGAAATTTTCAAAGAAAATCAATATCACCAAGTAATACACATCGGCATGTGATCTTGATTTGTTCAATTAATCTTTATAAGGTATATTTTTACAGTCACATTTAAAACTGTAAATAAAAAGCATCACATATGGATTTTATGATTAGTGAAAACAATAAAACCCTCCAAAATTGTTTTAAGACTTAGAATCTCATTTTAATTATGTAATTTTTTCTGAGGATCAAATTGTACCTGATTCTCTCTCTGTAGACCTTGCAAACATATCTGAAGTTTCAAAGAAATCATATCTGGTATTAGCTGTACTGAAATGAGCACATGAGGGCAGCAAAATCTAGGGATGGGGGTTTGGAAAGTCTTTGTAAATAAACCTTTAAAAAAAACTGGCTACAGTCTTTAACATATTCAACTCAAATCAATCTCTTTTACCCTAAATTCGGCTAGTTGTGTGTTATTGAACATTTGTAACATACTATTTAGAGTATTACAACTACCGAAAGAAAAGGAAAGAATTAGTGTTAACTGAGGAACGAGTTAGGCTGTTTTTATATGCTGTTCATTGCAACCCTGACACAAGGCAGGTAGCAGTAGTTCCCATGTTATAGATAAAGAACCTGAGACCAGGAAAGTTGTTACATCATTACAAGTGGGCAGTGGAGTCACCTAAGTGGGACTTAACTTTGAACTCCAGATCTGTGATCTTTCTACAATGGCTACTGCCCTCTTCAATTTGGAGTTTTTCCCAGGCTGCAAGATCTCCTAAGTTGAATCATTTTTCTAAAGAGACTACTCTACTTCAGGACAGATTGAGGTAAAAACAAAAAGAACAATATGAGTATGTATGTATGTATACATGGGGAGTATGTATGTATGTATGTATGTATACATGGGGAGAGAGATAGAGAGAGCTAATACAAGGAGATTCAGGACAAAAAATTCTGATTCCTTAAATCTGAGATGGAATCCAGAAATATGTGTTTTAATGAGCACTCTAGGAGGTTCTAATGCAGGTGGTGGGGTAACGTTGCGAAATCTTATGAGACGGTCTTACTCTTCCATTTCCTCTGTAGTAATTGGTACATGTTTCAGTTATTACAGCTGTGTAACAAATCATTCAAAAGCCTAGTGGCTTAAAACAAAAATAGAGATTGATCACCTGTCAGGATTTCTGTGGGTGAGGAATTCAGGAGAGGTTCAGCTGGATGGTTCATGGGGACACTCACGCAATTGCAGTCCAATAGTGACTGGGGCTGGGGTCCTCTTGAAGGCTTCTTCCCTCGCATGACGGGCACCTGGTCTAGCTGGAGCTCCTCGGGCATCTCTATCTTTGTTGTTTCTTCACATGGTCTCTCTAGCATCGCATCTGTTGAGTGGCCAGACTTTTTGCACGACAGCTCAAGTTCCCAAAAGTTTATGTCTGAAGAGAGAGAGCTAGTAAAAACTATATCCTTTTTATGAATAAGCCTAGAAAGCCTCATAGTATCACTTCTATTGATTGGAGCAGTCACAAGCCTCTGCCCAGATTCAAGAGAAAGTAGACCTTCCCTATGTACTTCTTTTGTTGACAGACCACCTGGATCTGTGGAAAACCCAATATGAGAAGCTTCATTCTCTTCATCATGAGAATGTATATATGCTGAAGGCCTGCTTTAAAAGCTTAGCACTTATATACATACTGTATAAGTTAAAGCTTCATGTTGTAAATATATCCAATGGTACAATTATCATGTCTTCTTAAATTAAGGAATAATCCTCTTCTCAATTCAAAAAGATAATAGGAACATGCATCAGCAACCTTTAAGTATGCATATATGCGTGTGTTTGATATATTTAGATTTACCAGCCGGGATCCCAAATGGTTTAACTACAGAGTTTATTGAAGGGACTGTTTACAGTGGTGTGGGCAGAGTTAGGGGAATCAACCAGGGATGGTGAAGCTCTGGAGAGGAGCAAGAACATGCAACCAATACTACCTCACGCCTGGTGACGTAGGTGAGGAAATGATGTCAATGGAACCCAAAGAGAAATGGATCCCTAAGATGAGGGTCACCAGACAGAGCTGTGGCTGTAAAAGGAGGTAGCCACCACTTGAAACAGCAAAGGAACAAGGGGAGGGTGGAATAATATCCTGGATTCTCTCTCTCCTCCCACCTTCTACCCTCCTGCTGCTGCCTCACATTGACCAAACTCAATAAAAATCCAGAGAACAAGAGAGCACAAATGAGGAATTTGTACACACCCAGCCTCCTGGAGCACAGAGGAGGGCAATGAATGGTTCCCAGAAACAAATGGAGAATAATCAGCCCCGACAAATCGAGATTCACTGATAGGAGACATACCTTAGATCAAATTTTAAAATAGAAAATACAGTCAAATCAGAAAGTAAAACAACAACAAGACACATCTTGCCAAGAAGTTTACCCTTATCTAATTCTGATGGAAGTATAATAACTTAGTTTTTGCCTTTGAAATTAGTTTTATCAAATTAGTGAAATTAGTTTTATCAAAGATATATAATCCCTGACAGTTTTACTGTTATGTATTATTCTCGTTAATTAAGGAGTCTTCAGGTGATGATAGCATATATGCATATTTTATTTATGTAGATATGCATACAATATTATGTATTTACATACAAAAAGCTAACATAAAAATGGCACATGCACACACACGTACTAAATGGGATATAGCGTTATTGTAGGCCTTACATTGTCCTACTGGTCAACTTAATGTCACTATGAGTCCTTTAGCAGGATTGATGGCCTGGGTGGGGGAGGGGCATCTATACTCTTCTAGAACAAGTCCCAAGAGGGCAGCTACTACAACTTCTAACACTTTATTATTGGTTAATTTGGGGCTTCTTTCACTCAGATGACATAGTTAGAAGGATGTCACTGCACAAATCAATACCTAGGGCCTTGCCATTACTGTGCCCGCTATCTTAAACAACAGCTGTGTCTACAACCATCTCTTGAGTAGTCAGGATACTAATTATTGTAAGCGTGCTATACTTGGAAAGCGACTCTCCAAGAAAATTCTGACCTCTTCGTGTAAAACTCAGACAGCTTGCTGCACACTCAGAAGGAGCTTTTGTGGTTTCTTTTCCTGACAGCCCAGACTTTGTCTCTCTGCTGTCAAGGGTATGCAAAAGATCCCATTCACGGTGAAATTAAAATGCGCAAGTCATGCAGCTTTAAGCAATAAGAACAGATGATGAATTTATTAAAAGTAGTTGATGCCTGCAATTTTGATGTCTTCTAATTATAGTTATGTTAACGTTTCTCACGAAAACTTCTACTTTTTTGGAATTTACTTTTACTGAAAACATTGTATAAATATACAAGGTTGTACTTGAAAATAATGTATTGTGATTTTCTTAAAATTTTTCTCTCAAGAGCTCTTTGAGGGAATGATCACTGGTTTTTCTAATTTACAGGAATTCAAACCATTGAATGCAACAACGTGGTCTAAGAGTGATCAGATTACCCTATCATAGGTATCTGTCTTGCTTAAGCCTAAACTTGTGCTTTCTTACTTCCTCTTAAGTTTGATGTAAATTAAAATAATGTATTACCATATATACATGGAATATTAAATATAAGTTGCAAAGGAAAGGGTGAGAGGTAGCAAGAAATATAACTACTTTCATCCGATAGAAATTTTGTGGGAATTGATTATAAGCCATTAAAAGGGTTGCACCCTTAAAAGTCATATGAAACTAATCATGTACTGTATAGGATATAAAATACAACAGATTATTTAATATTAATTGTATAATTTAACTCTTGTGAGTGTCTTTGACTTGTCTATCACTTAATCATTTTCTTTTTAATATAAGAAAGTATAGTTCTGGGGCCAGCCTGGTGGCATAGCGGTTAAGTTTGTATACTCAGCTTCGGTGGCCTGGGGTTCACAGGTTCTGTTCCTGGGTGCGGACCTACACACTGCTCATTAAGCCGTGCTGTGGCATCCCACATACAAAAAATAGAGGAAGATTTGCACAGATGTTAGCTCAGCGACAATCTTCCTCACCAAAAAAAAGGAAGTATAGTACATGATTTTCATGTGACCATTTTTCTAACATTTTCTATACTGTCCTTTTAGCCACAGAGTCAAGCTGTGAAGATTCCTCATATTAGTATCTGTTAAAAAATCATAAAATATATACCTAATGGCCTATATTTTCTTGACCTTTTCTTATTGATTTATAAATTCGTTTAATTATTGTGGTATAACTTACATAAAATGAAATACACAGATCTGAAGTGTTTAAGATGAATTTGGACACTTTTATACACCCAGGTGACCATCACCCAAAGCCAGGCATAAATTATTTCCACTGGCCGAGAAACTTTCCTTATGCATGTTTCCAGTCAATGCTCTCAACCCTGAAGGCAATCACTTTCAAATTCTTATCACCAAATATTAGTTTTCCTTTTGTTGGACTTCATATAAATAGAATCATAGACTATATAGTGTTTGAGTGTCGGCTTTCTCTTGTTCAATATATTTTTGGAATTTTTCCATGCTTTTGTATATTATTTTTCATCTCTTATTATTGCTCAGCAGTATTTCACTATTTGAATAAACTACAATTTGTTAATCCGTTTTCCACTTGTGGGACATTTGAGTGTTTTCAGGATTTTGGTCACTGTCAACAATGGTACTATACCCATTCTTGTACCAATCTTTTTATGGGCATCTTGAGTAAAGCCTAAGAGTGAAATTGTTCTCTCCCTCTCACTCACTCTCTCTCACTCTTCCTCTATTTTGATTCGTTTTGGTCAGGTTTATCAATTGGTCATAGTCTTTTCAAAGAATCGACTTTTGGATTTGTTGATTTTCACTATTAATTTTGTCTCCTGTATTGTTTATTTCCACTCTTATTTTTATTATTTTCTTTTTTCTGACTCCCTTGGGTTTAATTTGCTCTTCTTTTCCTAACTTCTTAACATGGAAAATTAAGTCATTAATTTTACACATTTCTTATTTACTAAGAGAGGTCTTTAACGCCATAAATTTTCTTCAAGGACTGCTATAGCTGAATTTTAACATTCTATTTTTATTATCCTTCTAATTTCCTCTGTAATTTCTTCTTTGAATCTTATATGTAAACTTAAGATCCACTTAGAATTAATTTTTGTGAGGTAAGCTTAGAGAATCATTTCTTTACAGATAGATATCCAATTTGTTGATAAGACTAGTCCTTCCCTCATTGAGTTGTGATAGCGTATTTGTCAAATATCAGATGACTATGTAAGTATAGGTCAATTTCTGGTCTCTTTACTCTGTTCCATTGATCCTTATAGCTGTGGTACTACTGTCTTTATTACTGTAGCTTTACAATAAGCCTTGATTCTGGTAATGAGAGTCCTTCATCTTTGTTCTTTTTTGAAATCAATTTGTCTATTCTAGTTCTTTTGCATTTCTGTATGTTTTAAAATCAGCTTGTCAATTCTACAGACATTGCTGTTTTATTACTATTTTTTTTACTTTGAATGAGAAAAAAATATTGTGTGAGGAAAAGAGATTGATCATATTTTTTCCTTTATCTTATGTAGCTAGAAAAATTATACTTTATGAATGGGTTTTGCTAAAGGGACAGAGAATACTCCCTTTCTGCAATTTTTTTCTACTTTAAACACTAAATAACTGTAATTTAATCTAAATAAGTGTAATTTATTTAAAACTTTTAGCTATTAATGTTTTAATTTATTTATTCATATAATCTACAATTTACATATTATATATAAATATATGAAAAATTAGTGTGATTTTATACATCAGGGAACAAATTACATTATTTTCCCATGAAAATAAATGGCAGTAACGTTTTCCTCTTAACCCTTTTGTCTGTATGGTCTATTTTCTTATAAAGAATTAGATTGCTAAAGAGGGTTAGATATATTAAGTTGGCTATGCATTGCGATCTATTTCTCGACTTTTGTTTTCTTCATTGATCTGTCTTTCTAACTACAATTCAGTACCAAAATGTTTTAAGTACAATAAACTTTAAACTTTTAAAATATCTCATAGGGCTATTTCCTCCAAATCCCTCAATTCTCCTCTCTTTTAGAATTTTCCTGTCTATTTTCATTTATTTTATTTCCTGTATACACATATACATAAACATCAACACACACACATATAGGTATGCATGTATGTGTATTTTTTATTACAACGATATTAATCTATATATTATGTTGGGAAAATTAACAATTTTCTAATATTTAGTTCTATTATTCAAGTAAAACGTACATCTTTCTTTTATTATTGTATTTATATTCCTCAATAGAATTTTAAAAGTTTTTTATATATACTGAATAGTTCTTGTTACATTCTTCCTAAGTGTTTTTGTCTTTTGTAGTAGTTTTAATTTATTTTTGTTTAATTAATTTTTTATTGAGGTAACATTTATTGAGGTTACCTTTTTATTGAGGTAACATTGGTTTATAACATTATATCAATATCAGGGTACATCGTTATGTTTCTACTTCTATGTAGACTACATTGTGGTCACCACCCAAAGTCTAACTGCCATCCGTCACCGTGTAAATGTGCCCTTTTACCCCTTGCACTTTCCTCCCTTCCCACTTCCCCTCTGGGAACCACTGATCTATTCTCTGAGTCTATGTGTTTGTTGTTATTTTTTCTTCCACATATGAGTGAAATCATACAGTATTCAGCTTTCTCTGTCTCACTTATTTCGCTTAGTATAATGCCCTCAAGTTTCACCCATGTTGTCACAAATGGCAAGTTTTCATCTTTTTCTGTAGGCTGAGTAGTGTTCCATTGTACATATATAACACATCTTCTTTATCCACTCATCCGTTGATGGGCACTTAGGTTGTTTCCAAGTCTTGGCTATTGTGAATAATGCTGCAATGAACACAGGGGTGTATATATCTTTTCAAATTAATGTTTTTGTGTTCTTTGGATAAATACCCAGCAGTGGAATAGCTGGATCATGTGGTAGTCCTACTTTTAACTTTTTGAGGAATCTCCGTACTGTTTTCCATAGTGGCTGCATATATAATATTTCCATAGTATACATTCCACCAGCAATGTGTGAGGATTCCATTTTCTGCACATCCTCTCCACTTCTTATTGTTGCTTGTCTTTTTAATGATAGCCATTCTGAGGGACATGACATGATATTTCATTGTGGTTTTGATTTGCATTTTCCTAATAGTTATTGATGTTGAACATTTTTTCCTCTGCTTGTTGGCCATTTGTACGTTTTCTTTGGGAAAATATCTGTTCAGGTCCTTTGCCCATTTTTTAATTGTGTTGTTTATTTTTTTGTTGTTGAGTTGTGTGAGTTATTTATATATTTTTAATATTAACCCCTTATCGGATACAGGACTTGCAAATATATTCTCCCAATGTTAGGTTGTATTTTCATTATGTTAATGGTTTCCTTTGCTGTGCAGAAGTATTTTAGTTTGATGTAGTCCCATTTGTTTATTTTTTTCTTTTGTTTCCCTTGCCTGAGGAGATATATTCAAAAAGATACTACTAAGACCAATGTCAAAGAGCATACTGCCTATGTTCTTCTAGGAATTTTATGATTTCAAGTCTTACATTCAAGCCTTTAATCCATTTTGAGTTAATTTTTGTATATGATGTAAGATAATGGTCTACTTTCATTTTTTTTTTTTTTTTTTTTGGTGAGGGAGATTGGCCCTGAGCTAATATCTGTTGCCAATCTTCCTCTTTTTGCTTGAGGAAGACTAGCCCTGAGCTAACATCTGTGCCAACCTTTCCTCTATTTTGCATGTGGGTCACCACCACAGCATGACATGATGAGTGGTGTAGGTCCACATCTGGGATCTGAACCTGGGGCCCACGAACCCGGACCGCTGAAGTGGAGTGGGGCTCCAGTCCAGCCCGTTCTATACCACTACTCCAGCCCCTACTTTCTATTTTTTTTTGCATGTGGCTGTCCCATTTCCCCAATACTATTTATTGAAGAGATTTTCTTTCTCCATTGTATATTCTTGTCTCCTTTGTCAAAAATTAGCTGTCCATAGATGTTTATTGGGTTCATTTCTGGGCTCTCTATTGTGTTCCATTGATCTCTGTGTTTGTTTTTGTGCCAGTATCATGCTGTTTTGATTACTATAGGTTTATAGTATATTTTGAAATCAGGGAGTGTGATACCTCCAGCTTTATTCTTTTTTCTCAGGATTTGGCTATTCAGGGTCTTTTATTGTTCCATATAAATTTTAGGATTCTTTGTTCTATTTCTGTGAAAAATGTCATTGGGACTTTGATAGGGATTGCATTCAATCTGGAGATTGCTTTAGGGTCACCACCACAGTGTGGCTGATGAGTGGTGTATGTCTGTTCCTGGGATCCAAACCCACGAACCTGAGCCACCAAAGCAGAACGCGCTGAACTTAACCACTATGCCATGGGACTGGCCCTGAAATGCAATTGATTTTTGTAAATTGATTTTGTACCCTGAAACTTTACTGTATTTTTTTATTATTTCTAATAGTTTTTCGGTGAATTCTTTAGAGTTCTCTATATACGAAATCATGTCATCTGCAAATAGTGACACTTTTAATTCTTCCTTTCCAATTTGGATTCCTTTTATTTCTTTTTCTTGTTTAATTGCTCTGGTTAGGACCTCCAATATTTTTGTTGAATAAGAGTGGTATTCTTGTCTTGTTCCTGCTCTTAGAGGGAAGCTTTCAGTTTTTCATCATTGGGTATGATATTAGCTGTTGGTTTGTTGCATATGGCCTTTATTATGTTGAAGTACTTTCCTTCTATATCCATTTTCTTTAGCGTTTTTATCACAAATGGTTGTTGAATCTTGTCTACTGTTCTCTCTGCATCTATTGACATGATCATGTGGTTTTTATTCTTCATTTTGCTAATGTGATGTAGCACATTGATTGATTTTTCGGATGTTAAACCATCATTGTAATAATTTAAAAGGGGATCTGTTCCTTTGATTTTTTTTCTAGCTTATTGTTTCACCAAAAGGTAGATTTAATTAGAGCAGAGACTGTTATGTCTTGTTCATATTGTATTTCCAGATCTTAGAAGACTACACATTCCTTATCTTTTGGTACATAGTCATACTTTATACATTTTGACTTGGTGTTGTGTTTACTTTATAATTTTATGACGATAGAATATTCTATGCAAAATTTTCCACAACTTTATCACAGTTGTTTTGTTGTATCTTGTTTTATGATGTAGAAAGGAAATTAAGATAAAGACGTCTGAACATTATTATCAAAAACCCCAAGATGAGGACTTTTAATAAGGGCTTTAATCTTTGTTTAAGATATTCAGTATCATGCTGTAATTTGGGAAAAACTGGTAATCAAAAATATTGTGTAATAGATGTGCATCATCCTATGAAGGTTTGAAATGCTTCTTTTGAAAAGAGTTGGAGCTGAGTAGAGTACAGGGCAAGGCTAGAATAAACTCACCTGTACATGGAAACTTATCCTAACAAGTCCTTCCTGCGCTCAGTATTCAAAGTAGTAAATCAATTCAAATGTGATTCACAGAGCCAGGACAAGGAATTCTGGCTATGGCTTGTGGTCCTGATTCGTAAGATGCTACTCTTAATCATGTTTATTTCTAGACTAAGTGACAGCAGTAACAAGGAAGCGGAGGTGGATGGGAATTCTGCAAGTCTGTATTCTGAGAAGTTGTAAGTAACCTAGTGAGTTTTTGAGTGGATTCTTTTTTCTACCCAATTCTACTCATCAAGTTTAGTATTCAGAAAAAGCAGCATTGAAGTATTTCAAGATCATTAAAGCTTGCCTTAACTTGAATGAGTAAATTAATTTTGTACCAAAGCATGATATGTTGAAAGTCCAATAAAAGCCATTCAGTGCTTGTGGCAAATAAAATGGTAAAACTAATAATATAATTTCCCTTGTGCTTTTCCAGTGTCCTAGGTTAGAAGTCTCCAAAGATTTTTGATAAAGAACTCCAGTCAAAATATTTGTCAGATTATTCTGCTAATATATCTAAAGTTATATGTTTATTTACTACATACAGATATTGCTGCCTAAATGTATAGCTTCATTATAAAATATGCTCAAAAATTTAGAAATTTTAATGGATGAGGTAAGGATGGAATACAAATTTAAATATTCTTATTATTTAGTTTATTTAAAATAGGACCCAAAATTAGCTGCCAAATTAGAGAGTATTGTCTTAATATTTTAGATATTTATTTTATTATTATTTATTATTTAGATATTATTTTATTATTATTTATTATTAGTGGAGAAATTTGACAGACAACTCTTTAACTATCTATTCAATTTAATGTCATCATATTGGGCAAAGCAGCAGTATGTGCCTCCTGATATGATTTACTAGGAAACATACGTCACTTATATAGTATTTCTGCCAAAAATGCATACTTGGACCTAATTATCAGAAAATATCAGACAAACCCCAAGTGAACAATAGTCAAAAAATACTGGCTACACTTTTAAAAAGAAAAGGATGAAGATCGTTCCAGAGGAGAGTAGGCTAAATGCAATCCACAAGCTAGATCAGGTGCAAATTGCCACAAAAGATATTATGAGGGCAATTGTCAGAAATTGAATATGGAGTGTATAATAAATAATGTTAGATAATATGTAGTACTAGGTTGTATCTATGTTACATTTTTCAGTTTGAAAATTGCGCTGTGATTATTTGAGAGATTATCTTTGTTCTTGGGAAATACATGCTGACTATTTAGAGATAAAAGTGTACGGTATCTGCAACTAACTCTCAAAGAAAATTAGATGGATATACACCTAGAGAGAAGGAGTGATAAATCACATGTCACAAAATGGTTGGTGAATTTGGGTCAAGGTTAAATGGGCATTCTTTGTGCTATACTCGCAACTCTTGTACAAGTTTGAAATTATTTAAAATATGCAATGTTTCTAATCTTATTGGCATCATGCAATATAAACAGTGAGCTTCCTCATTAAAGAAGAATACAAATCTACATATATTCAAAAGTGTTTTGTAAATTTTGAATTTCTTTTTGGCCAAATTGTTATCAGAATTTTTTGGGTCGTCATTGCTTAATCCTTAAAGTGTGGCTGAAAAGGATTTCTGACTAGGGGGAGAAGTGTCAGCACTACTATTTACTTCTGCTCTGATTCTACTTACAGTATTAAAATGATCTCCAATCTATATTTTTTGCAGGATTTCTTTGTCCATTTTGTGAGATTAATTTAGTTAAAACTAATAAAATCTAATCTTCATTTACCCTGAGATATGCAAAGTATAACACCACAAAATACACAAACACACAGGTGCAGACATCACTATCAACCCCATTGTGGTACCTCCTTAACAAGGTTGGCCTGAATCCCTGTGTTACAGCCATTTGGATCCACTCATATAGCCATTTCTCCTAATAACATGACCATAGTACTGGAAGGCTCAGCCGGAAAAAGTTCGACCATTGGCCATGTAATTGTGCAATGAACTCATCACCCTACCCAGCTACTTTTAAGTCATGTTTCCTTAATACTAATGTTTAAAATCTCCATCCCTGGATATTCTGCTACACTGAGGGAGAATCTTTGAAACTGATGGCTGAAGATTGAACAAGAGTTGGCCAGGCAAGGAGAGGAGTGGGTAGAGCTCCAGGCAGATGACAGAACCACAGAGAACGCCTACATATTGGGATTGGTGGATGAAAAAGGGAATCAGTGAAGGAGCCACGTGGAGGGTGGATACAGAGGTAGCAATTTGCCCTCTGAAATGCCTTGAAATCTAAAGGTGACTATATCAAGGCTACAGGTGCAAGACCAATCATGCCAAGGTGTTCTAAAGAGGTCAAGGGGGAGAAACCAGTGAAAGAAAGATTATACTGGGCAATGATAAACACATTTATAACTTTTGACAGATTTGTTTCATATAAGGTTTGAGCTGAAGCCAGATTATAAATGCTACTTGTAGCTAGAAAGGAAGTAAATGTAAATTACTCTTTCAAAAATGTTGATGGTTGAGGAGGATGGGCTCGGATGCTAGCCCAGGGCCAATCTTCCTCAGCAAAAAGAGGAGGATTGGCAACAGATGTTAGCTCAGGGCTAGTCTTCCTCACACACACACACAAAAATGTTGATGGTTAAAGAAAGTAAAGAAATAAGTCATAATTTGAAGAATTAAATAGGTTGCAAGAAGTATCTTTTCTTTTTAGCGTGTAAAAGATCTAACCATGCTTTAAGCATTCTACAAATAGTTATAGCAGAGAGAGTGCAAAACTGATACACATCTGAGTAATTGGTAGCCTGAAGGAAAGGAGTGGTGGTCTTCAAAATTAGAAGATTCTTCTTTCTTAATTCTAGTTCTACTCCTGATTCCCTGTATGACTTGAGGAACTGTCTTAGTTACTCTAAATATCAATTCCTTCATATGTGAAATCTGGAAATAATCACCCTTCTCGCTGGGTTTTGGTAATGAGCCCAGACTTTACCTAGCACCAGTAAAGGTTGCTAAATAGATCTTTATAGAGTGGGTGGTCTTGGCAAACTAAAAGTAAACATAGGAAATGGTATGACAGTTTTAGATTTTGAGCCTAGAGGACTTAGTGGGATCAGGTGTCAAATAACTTCAGTTTTCTCAATAGAGGAAATAAATAAATCTGCTGAGGGCCAGGTACTTGCATGAAGTGAAGAAGTTTTGAAAAAGTCACTAGGAAAAATTTGGCAAGAGGTCAACAAATGATTAATTCAAAAAGCGCTGAGTGGTGGTGAAAGTACAAATTGTATAGAATATTTCCTGAGGTTCCCATATATGTCCATTAGATCAATAGACTATGTTACTGCTGAACTAGAGGTTCAAAAAATAAGAACCTAATACCAAAAGATGCAAAACAGAGTTTCAGTTCCAAAACTTGTCTTGGTTGGCAGAAAATTTTCCGTAAAATTTGAATGAGGGAAGTTTTTGAAATCAATTATGAAGGAGAGGATTTCTGCTTATGAGATCATTTTTGTTCTTAAGAAAAATTACCTACAAGAACTTTGCAGACAAAAGTCTGTTATTAAAAACAATATATGTTGTATATTTGTTTTGTTTTGCTTTAATTTTAATTATGTGTATGTATTTGTGGCTGCACAGATCACGTGCACTGCTTGAAATATATGACTTGAAAAATATGTTTCCATCAAACCATCTCATATGGACTGAATATTTGTGTCCCCCCAAAATTCATATGTTGAAATCTAATTTCCAATGTTATGGTATCTGGAGGTGGGGCCTTTGGGAGATAATTAGGTCATGAGGGTGGAGCCCTCTTGAATGGGATTAGTGCCCTTGTAAGAAGAGATCAGAAAGCTAGCTTGCTCTTTCTGCCATGTGAGGATACGGTGAGAAGATAGCCATCTGCAACCAGGAAGAGGGTCCTCACCAGACACAGAATTGACCAGCACCTTAATCTTAAATCTCTCAGCCTCCAGAATTGTGGGAAACAAATTTCTGTTGTTGAGAAGCCACTCATTTTATGTCATTTTGTCATAGTAGCCTGAGCCGACTAAGATACCATTACACAGAGAAATGTGTATAATAACTTGAATGTTCTCATTCAAGTACCTCTGGAACATTTGAAAATCCACCTGCAGAAGAGCTAAACTAAGGCATTATTGTTACCATTTTAGGTGCAGACTAATAAGACTAATAGATATTTTCAGGTTAGTTTAACTAGTTAGATTATGCTTCAAGGCTAGTAGAACACGGTGGTTTTCTGGAGTCCCCCTGCCTTCATTCATATCTGGGTTCTGTCTATTACTACTTATGTGAACTAAAGCCCTCAGTTCTTCTGTTTCCCCATCTGTAAAATTTAAAATAATAATCGTGCTTATCTCCTAGGGATATGATGAAGATGACACCCTGTATGCATGTAAACCATTTAGAAGACTACCTGAAATATAGCATGTGCTCACTGAAGTATGAACTACTATTATTATCAGTTATAGTTACTCTGTTCTCTGACCCAAATCACAACTCTAAATTTTATCACAAATGTCAAATTTGTGTCCTTGGCTGCAAGCAATCTAAAGGGTCTGTGATTGAATCAGCATACCCATCTCTAATATGTGAAAATAACTTAGACTGCAAGAACTATGAACAAAGGTTCTCAGAGAGAGTGAACTCTATCTCAAGATGTCAAATATTTATTATCATATGTTCCACAGCTAGATCACATTTTGTCTTTATTAATTACAATCTTGACTCCTTGATAATCTTACTAATTTTGAATTCTATGTTCAATAAGTCACAACAGTTATTTTATTTATTATTATAACTACTAGCTAAAAATTATAAAAGGAAAAACAAAACAAAAATATTTCTTTGAAATGATCATGAACCACAAAAGTCAATTTACTCCTTAAAGAGGCTTAGAGAGGTTAGTTGACTCACCGATAGTACCTATAGTAATAAAGCAAGTAAGTGGTGGAAGGGACATTAGAATGTAAGTCACATGACCCCCAGTTTAGTGTTCTTTGACAATGCTGCCATCTAAATAGCAAGGTATGTCATGTGTGTATTACTTTAGAATTTATAAATGGACCTAACACATGATCTCATGACTTTCACAACAAATCTGCGATATGAGTATGCAAGGATTTATTGCTAATATATACATATTTTTTTATTGATGTTTTAATAGTTTTTAACATTGTGAAATTTTGGGTTGTACATTTTTGTTTTTCCATCACCATATACATGTGTCCCTTCACCCCTTGTGCCCACCCTCCACCCCCATTGCCCCTGGTAACCACAATACAGTTTTCTCTGTCCATGTGTTGGTTTATATTCCATATATGAGTGAGATCATACAGCGTTTGTCTTTCTCTTTCTGGCTTACTTCACTTAACATAATACCCTCCAGGCCCATCCATGTTGTTGCAAATGGGATGATTTTGTCTTTTTTATGGCTGAGTAATATTCCATTGTATATATATACCACATTTTCTTGATCCAATCATCAGTTGAGGGACACTTAGGTTGCTTCCACTTCTTGGCTATAGTGAATAATGCTGCAATGAACATAGGGGTGCATAAGCCTCTTTGGATTGTTGATTTCAGGTTCGTTGGATAGACTCCCAGTAGCTGGATCATAGGGCATCTCTATTTTTAGTAGCTGGATCATAGGGCATCTCTATTTTTAATTCTTTGAGGAATCTCCATACCGTTTTCCATAGAGGCTGCACCAGTTTGCATTCCCACCAGCTGTGTATGAGGGTTCCTGTTTCTCCACATCTTCTCCAACATTTGTTGTTTTTTGTCTTGGTGATTATAGTCATTCTATAATGAATAATACTTATAATGATATCTTAGTGTTGTTTTGATTTGTATTTCCCTGATGATTAGTGATGTTGAACATCTTTTCATGTGCCTATTGGTCATCTGTATATACATATTTTGAAAGTTCAGGAAGAGAGACTCCCAGGACCCATCCATGTTACCATAGCTAGTAAGTGACATAGTGAGTGACAGATGCAGTTTAAATTACAGTGACACACACATAGTGCTATGGTTTGAATGTTTGTGTCCCCTCAAAATTCATGTGTTGAAATCCGATGTGATCATATTTGGACGTGGGAACTTTGGGAGGTGATTGGGTTATGAGGGCAGGGCCCTCATGAACGAGATTAATGTCCTTGTAAAAGAGGCCCGAGAAAGCTTTCTTGCCCCTTCCACTACGTGAGAATACAAGAAGTCTGCGACCTGGAAGAGAGCCCTCACCAGGCCCTGCTGGCATTCTGATCTCAAACTTCCAGCATCCAGAACCATGAGAAATAAATTCCTGTTGTTTATAAGCTACTCTGTCTGTGGTATTTTGTTAAGCAGCCCAAAGGAACAAAGACACACACATGAAAACAGACAAACATAATTAATAAAAAGGTTTAGTCATCTGATTCCAAATCCACTGGCTTTCCCATTTACAACATGGCGTTGATTGTTATATAACGCTTGAGCATCAAGAATTAAATTCTGTAATTGGCAAACACATATGAAGCATGAACAACTAAATCAAAAAAAAAAAAAAGAGAGAGTGCTGAAATTTAGAATTCAATGGAATTTCAAGTAATAACAGCTTAGTTCTGCAGGTTGTCACTTCACATCTGAAACAATGATTCCCACTGTTTTTCTGGTTGACACAATTTATTAAAACCTCTCAACATATACAAAATAAAATTATGATAAGCCCCCAAATCCAACACAGAAAGCCTAGCATGAAGCATTTAAGTCATAATTTACCTTAGAGAGTCAGGGAAAAGGAAACCTGAGAAAAACGAGAAAAGTTCAAAAAAGTCATTTCAACATCCCACTAGAGTTCAAGATCATTGTCAACTATTCCCGTTCAGATGTTTTTATAATTGCGAAGATCCTACAGCGCTACGCATTCTAACGGCACTCGAGCGGCTGCACCCAGAAGGTGGTGACTGTTTCTGACTGGCTGCTTGCTTTTATTTTCATTTCCTGCGCGAGAGTGAGATTGCCGTTTGGGGACAGTTAAATCTACTTCAAGCATAAGAATCATTTGTCCCATGTGGAGGCAGCTTCGATGCATAGCTGTTCGTTCCTTATTATTCATCCTGACTTTACAACTGTGATGCTTAGCATCATAGGATTTCATTCGGTTCCTCCTCTGCATCGCACAGCTTTCTCTCTTTCTGGTTACTCAGGCCAAAATTTGAAGGATTATGGCTCAGATGGCATTTTGGCAGGGATTGTCATCTGTAGACTGGGTTGGTCTCTACTTGATGTACTTCTTGATTATTTGCTTGTTGTTAAATATGTGTCATAGCTCTCAGGTGGGAAAAAAATATCAATACAGCACTGATATGAGGTAAAGCCTATGTCTTTTATTTTTTTAACAAAAGAAAATAAAGAAAAAAATGGGATCAATTTCTTGATAATTTCATAGTTTTCTTTCCAGTCAAGAAATGCCTTTTTATCTAATGGCTGAGCATCTGATACAAATTAGCTCCAAGCAATGCATTATGGTACAAATGTATATATTTGAATTTTCCAAAGTTATGGGTTTCATTTAATATTACCAGTGAAACCAAAGCAAACACTCATTGAAAAATTAATGAAGTTAAAGGTGAACTCTATATCAATGAGATAATTCAGAGGGCAGAAAAAGTAACTAGAGGTGATTTTCTTTTGAACAGACAACATTTATTAAGATCACAATTTAAATGGTTGTCAGGAATAAATTTGTAAGAATGCATAGATTGTAACTACAGACCAGGGGCTTTCATCTTTGAAGAGCTGGATTTAACACTTTAAATCTGAAAAGATTTCCACAAAAGGGCTGACATTTAAAATAATTCTTCAAGGATAAGCAGATATTCTCCAAAAAGTAATTATTACTGGACAGGAGAAAAAATTCCAAAATAAAAATTCTACAAAAGTGTGGAAATGTAACAAGGCATGTTGAGTAAAAAAAAAAGAAAGAATTTTTGTTTGTTTTTGTGATGTGAAAAAAACATTTAGAGAAGATGATACTAAAAAATATAACTGCAGTCATATTTTAAAGGCCCACATGTAAGATATTAATGAGTTTGGAAATTCTTCTCTGCCTGCTCATTAGGGAGTTAAAATGTTTTTATTGGTTTGTTGCTTTTTTTAAACAGATGAGTATATTCAACATTATACCTTAGAAAGTTCTCTCTGACAATCGTACGAAGGATACTTTGGATTAGGAGAGATTGTGGTGAGCCTGTTACTGGCATGTTGGGTCCTTGCTGTCCCCCAGAATGGAAATCAAGGGAGACAACAAACGGGAGGAGAAATGTACAAGTTTATTAGCTCATGCACAGGAGAGGCACAAGGAAGCTGGTGCAGAAAGGAAAGGGGCAGGTGACTGGCCCGTTAGGGAGCGGGATTGTGGGGCGTTTCATTAGGCAGAGGCTGGGGAGGAGTGCCTTGTCAAGGCATGGAGAGGTGGGGTTGTGCTTGCTCCTGCACTGTCGTGTAGCATGCTGCTACGTGTGACACATGTATTGTTAGCGTGCTAGCTTTCCACCCCTGGGTGTTGATTTTTAGTATGGTAATGGGGCTAGGGTCACCTTCAGACAAATCCTGGGTGCTAGGAGGCATGTGTAAGCCCAGGAAACTCCCCAAACTGTGGAATGTGGATCTTGGTGGTCTTTATCCAATTCTCCTAGCTTGCGGATTGGTTAGGGGCCTTATCTTGTTAGGCCAGGGGCCTTGCAGATGGCCCTGTCTCGTTAGGCTGGCTCCCGTCTTAAATGTATCTGTTTGGGTCTACTGCAATAATCCATACAACACACTTTGAAGAACTGAATGAACACAGTGGAAGTAGAGAGGGTCAGGAAGAAAACGTAAGACATTTAGAAAGAAAAGTTGATGGAACTTATTGACTGACATAAGGAGAAGTATAAGAAAGGAGTCAAGGATGAAGCACATTTCAAGCCTGTGAAATAAAAAGAATAATTACCTTTGACAAGATCTGTAACACACAGGGGAATAAGATGAACACATCTGGGAGGAAGGCTATCTTCATTTTGGAAATATGGACGTGGTATAATCTTGCAGATATGGTCAGTAGGAGCCGGATTATAGGATTGGGGCATAGTAACAAAGAGGGCTGGAAATATAGACGTGGGAGTCATTGCGCGATAAATGATAGTTTATATCCTAGAATTGGAAATAATTTAGAAGGGAAATTGTAGAGTGGCAAGAGAAGCAGGCATGGGATGGATCTGTGGACAGCAGCAGTATGTATGTGGCTGGTAGAGAAAGAAGAGAATACTTCAGGCTTACAAGTAGAAGGAAGAAGCAAATTCTGTTGAGGCAGAGAGTGGTGATAGTTTAATGCTTACAGAAGTTAAGGCAATAAAGCCTTCCTTCTCAAAACATTCTTCTCTTAAATGTTACTTTCTTGGGATTCTTTTATGATTATGCATTTCTTAATACTCTCCACAGTTTCATTTTCTTTTATCTCCTTTTTTCAAGGTTTTACCTTTTATCTTTTTTCTTTACTTTAAATTTGAACATTCTCCACTGCCATAACTTCAACTACCATTTCATATTAACTATTCCTAAATAGAAATATTTTTATTCATTCAAAAATCTTTAAGGATTACTACTCCGGAAAGTAATCATGAAAAGCAACAATATACTTGCCCCTTCTTTCGTAGAGTTCAATGTATGGAAAGAGTAATAGATACACAAGCAAATAGATTGCAATGTGATTAAATGTGAAATGATCATATTGGTGATTTTCTGTAGTTTTGTGGGAAGTGGATTTGACAGACAGTCTAGAGGCAGGGGCTTCTGGTAGAAATTTATTTCATTAATCCTAAAAAGAAAGAATTAGGGCATAGACTAGTGATATCAGAATGGAGAGGAGTCTAGGGTGATTCACAAGTTTGTGTATGGGTGTTTTGCTTTGTGTTGCTGTAGTTTAAGTTGTTGATGTCCAGGTTGATAGTAATGGCATTTGCTGGCATGATCTACAGGAGTTAGAGCAGGTCTGGCTGGAGGAATAGAAATGATGACAGCAGTTTTGGACATGCTGAGTTTGACATACTTTTTTATGTCTGGGTAGGGGCAACAAATAGGTAATTGAAAATTTGGGTCTGAGACTTAGGAGATACTTACAGGGGAGTCACTTGTGTGGGCTTGAATGGGAATCCTTTTGGCAGATTGTTTCAGATAGGTAGATAAAATGACTGAAGACAAAAACCTAAAAATTGCTAAAAATTTGCAAGATTAAGTCACAGTTCCAACTTCTCTCCTGAGCTGCAGACTCACAAAAACGTTATATATACAAATACCCACATATATTTCCAATTCAATATCTTAAACTACTTGCCCTTGTTGAAAATTTATTTCACTTATTATGTTCTATACATCTATTAATATTGCTATCAATTTTTCAGTTATGAATTTCCAAAACCTTGAAAATTATTTTTCTCTGTCTACTTGGGACTCGCACAACTCCAATTCGTTACTAGGTTTTACTGATTCAACTTCAAGAATGTTTTTCTTGTTCATCTATACTTTCCATTCTCACTGCCATTGACTTAGTCCTGGCACTCAAAATCTCTTGTCTCATCTATTCCTAGTCTGTCCACCAATATACCTTCCAAGATACAAGTTTACCTTTCCAAAATAGAGGTTGAATAGCATTGTGTACCTATTCAACACCCTGAAATGATGTCTCTTTACCAAAGTAATAAAATCCTGTAGCTTCAAGGTCCAAATCCTATGATTTGTCCCAAATTATCTTCCCAACCTTATCTCTCAATTCCCTCACCCAGGAATTATAAACTCCAGTCACACCCAGTAGTTCCCCGAATATCCTCTCTATTCTCCAGCTTCTGTGACTTTGCTGTGTTATTTCCTCAACCTGATATACTCTTCCCATGGTTTTCAACCTAGCTAAACATTCCCCATGTTTTAAGCCCTTCCTTAAATATGATTCCAATTAGATCTTCCCCAATGCTTTAATCAGAAGTAATTGTTCCTTCTGCTTTACTCGCCCAGCATCTCTCACTTAGCACTTATTTAATTCTGCATCATATTATTTAATTCTGCATCATATTATACACAGTTCATTATATCTTTCAATCTTGGTGGCTAATGCCTTTATCTTTTATCATTCCCACTAGGAGCACAACAAATAGAGTAAAGCTATTCATGAGAAACTATTTCTATGGTGTCAAGTAACCTGGTTCAATCCTATATCAAGAATCTGAGTTAACTTCCATTACAATGGTAACAACTACAGTTAGTTAGGGGAAAAAACTCCAAATCCTAAGTATTTTCAAAGAACAATGAACATTTTTTAAATAGCTTAGCTGCCTCTACATTTAGACAAGCAAGATTATGTTTGATAGAGATCATTTAAGACCATCACACCAAATAACTTGTGTTGGTTTAATCAATTCAATAAATCAAATGCAGTAAATTCAAATATTTAATATATCATGTTCAATGTTCCAGAATGTTCTGTGGATTAAGTGGTTAAAAGAGGTAATGGAGCCAGTAACTCCTTGGATGGTAGGAAACAAAGTTTCTCTTGAGGTATACAGCTGCTGAGTCACAACAAATTAAGAAGAGCTTCGCTTATCCCAGATCTCATCCTGTTCTGGCCACTGCTTCTAATCCACAGCTGAAAAAGTCTGGGGAAATTGGGTTACTCCTACACCAACAATCTCCAATCCAGGTTGAGTTCTTTCCTCTCCTAGTACATCTAACAAAAATTTATCCCAAATACATGCAATGGTTTTTGGTAGAGTTGACATGTGCTAGTTTTAAAGAAGGCTTATATTTATCCTTTCTAACGCAGCAAGTGAAATGTTTAGATGAAGTTCTCTAGATGCCAGGTTCTCAAAGCAGAAGTCTGTTTATCTGGGGAACATGGAATCAACCTGTGTTCTCTTTTGCAAACATCATTCCTGTAATCGGATGCTTCATACAGTCAGGGCACACAGGCTTGTTATACCTGAAATACAGAAGACAAAGGATGTGCCAGCAAGTACTCTTCTGGAACAAAATGTAAATGCCTGGCTATGAGCAACACTGGACCACCGTAGTCATGGTTCTGGGAGAAATAATAGAAAAATACTTCGAAGTCTGAAGAGGTGTCCCCAGAATAATCATGAGGCACAAAATAGAAGGGCCTCGCCCTCATGAGCTGTCATAGGAGAAGAGAGCATGCCTCTGGTCCCCAACTTGTTGGTCTCCATAGGTGGCAAACAGTCTCAGATTGTTTTAGTTCCTTCAGACTGAGGGCAGAAAGAGAAAATCCTCAGTAATTGGAAGATTCCTTCCCTTTCCTTATTCTAATCCCCTGACCTTAATGTTTATCCAACAAATCCCTTACTGCTCCGTTACTTGTCTCCCTCAGGACTTTTGGGATTGCTTTGCCCTCAGTTCATCCATATTCACCTGGCACACATCTCCTGAGCCACATAATATTTTCGTAGTATAGGACCTTCTACATTTACCTAGAAAATGACATTTGTTATATAATGGTTGTTTAATAATCTATTAAATCTATCTAATATATGCTTGTAACTAAAACACCTTGAGATTCCAATTAATAATAAGACAACTTCAGAGCATAAATGATATGGATAATAAGATGTATCTGAAACAAAAACATTATCAAAGACTTTTCTTTGTTCCCTTACACTCGAATAATTAATGACTTCCAGGCCATATGTGTTTTCATACATGTTCTTTATTTAATTCCCACAGGACACTTTCAGGTTATTGGTGAAGAAACTGAGACTCAGAAAAGTGGCTTTCCCAGCATCACAAAGCCAGTATTTAAGTCCAAATCCATGGCACTCTGAGCAGTCATGGTCCAGCAAGCAAACAGAAACAGCTCTGAACTTTTCAACCCAAGGGAACTTAATACAGAAAAATGGATACACAGGTGATGGAAATGCTCAGGAGCCAAATCAACAGCTCCAAACAGCCTTTGTCTATAAGTTAA
This sequence comes from Diceros bicornis minor, assembly GCF_020826845.1. Lineage (NCBI taxonomy): Eukaryota > Metazoa > Chordata > Mammalia > Perissodactyla > Rhinocerotidae > Diceros > Diceros bicornis. The sequence continues at coordinate 27,012,592 of NC_080772.1, read as the reverse complement.
CACCACCTTAAGGTTGGAGGGAAATCAAAATAGATAACTTAACTAGAGTTGAAATACAGAGCCTCCAGGAGAATCTAAGACCATAGAGAAAGGGGTTAACCGGCTGAACATGGGGACACGAAGGAAGTGCAGGTGTTGCTACAGACTCTCCCTGAGGGATAGAAAGAAAAAAGGGAGAAATACTCTTGCTTTTTCCTTCCTTCCACTTTCCAGTTTTCTTTCAGTGCCTCCCGTTGATTAAATGGAACGAGTTGCTCAGGAAATCTGGGAAATGTTTTCTGTGATGCAGTGCAGAAGAGAGGAAGGGCAGCAAATTGATTTGAAAACAAAAAGGCAAATGCTACATGGCACACTAGAGTAGGCAGGGTAAACAAGGCATATAGGTGAGAAAATATGAAGTATATTCTGGAATAACAAGTAGTGCAGTTTGGTTGCTGCATATGGAATGTGTAGAAACATTAGGAAAAGTAGGGTAATGCAACAGCATAGGGAAATATGAGGGCCAGCCTAAGTTGTTAAAATTTAACTTAATGAGAAGACAATTTGGACCAGGGATATGATACAATTGGCATGTTGTTTGGAGAATATTAATTTGAAAGTTGCATGTAGAATGCTACTGAGAAGACTGGAGAACATTGCCTAGGAAGGAAGCAATTACAATTGTTTAGGCATAAATGATAATGAAAATGTAGTGAAGAGCTGTAATTTATTGTTCATCTAATATGTGCCAGCTACTGTTCTACATAATTTATATATAAGCATTATTCCAGCTGATTCTCCTGACAATTCTTCAAGGTGAATATCATTATCTGACTATACAGACAATTTAAGTGAGAGTCCCACAGTTATGTAGTGAGTAAGTGATAGGGCATGATCTAAACTACTGGTAATGAAATGAAATAGATGGAATTATTTTGGAATATCTAAAATCAATGTATTTATGAACACAAAGCTTGGTACCAAAGTTGGCATATGTTAGTTACCAAGCTAGTAATTTCTCTAAATGTTAATACTGGAAAACATTTTTTTTTTTTGGTTTAATGATAGTTTTTTTATTTAGTGGAACATAGATACTATTCAAAATTACCATAAACTTTTTAACCTATTTTCTCTGTAGATTGGATTATTCTTTAAATCAACTTCTTCTGTGATAAATGAAATATTTTGTTACAAATATGCTCATGTTAAGGTAATATCTTCAAGGCCTATACTAGAAGCTTTTATAAAGCCAAAAGAATGGTAACATGGATATCAAACATATTGAATGCCTAAATTTTGTTTCTATCTAAAATGTTTTAATATTGCCTCCACATGATGATTTAATGTTTTCTCGAGTTTTTCTTTAATTGCTGTTTGTTAATCACTCTCAACTACTGGATATTTATTGCTATTCCTTCAATTTTAATAATTTGATTGCCACTAAGTGAACATATCTATCACAGTAAATTATCTGTTTAACATTGTACTGATGTGAGTTCATTCATTCCAATCATTTTCTACTACTCCTGAAATTCTTAATAACTCTTGAAGTGATGAATACTTAAAAAAAAAATTCTATGAGTTTAAATTATCTATGTATATAATGTGAATAATATGAGGCTTATTTTGATATTTTGGTTGAAAGTAATGGTCATTGTGATTCAGTCTAGTTTCAATTTATTTTTGGTTGTTATTTTTGTCAATGGATCAGTAGCCTTAAAGAATCACTAAAGACTGACTAACTCTCCCTAAAATTAGAACTATCTAGTATATAGAGATCTGAATTTGGCAGCTATTTCATTCATAAAACCAATTTCATGGTATTCGATCGGCCCCCAGCCTACCTCTCTAAATATCAATTGGAAAGTCGGTCTTGGAAACTCATAGCCTTTTAATAATATGAATTAGAGACTGAGTCAGAAGTACTGTTAGTATGAAAATGACTCATTTTTAAATTATCATTGTTTAGTTGAATCTATAATGATCCAGTATTTACATTCTTACCAGAACTTCCAAAATCATTCCTGTTTCCTCTCAGAATATCAATCTGATGGAAAGACTAGGTCATCACTTTTGAAATAAATGGCAGTGCTGTACAGAAAGTAGATAGACTTATTACTCTCAATACATTTGACTCCTTGCTGCCTATATGTTGTAAAAGCTCATATTATCAGTAGTTCTGAGGATATTCATCCTTATGGGCCAAATCACTAAAATCTATTGTCTTGGTTGGTACCAAAAAAATCTGCAGTAAGACAGAGACCTTACTTTTCAATTGCTAAGTGCTTTGATTATTCTAACAACCTCTTGTTCAAAATTTTCAGTAGGTGACATTTCTATAATTTCTGTCTATACAAGTTCTTTCTTTCCTATGACATTTGTGGCCTTCCCAAATATTTACAGAGAATTCCAAATACCATTTAAACTGGTAAGAACTAAGGCGAAAAGGTATCTTGCAGAGAATATGAGGCCTTAGAACCTTCAGACCATAGAGCAATAGATTAAATGACCTCTCAAGACCCCCTCCAGTCCTACATTCTATGGGGACTGATAAACCACAGAGATAGCCAAACAAAGGGGATACAATAAAACTGGTTCTATTATCCCAGCATTTAATGGTTTTCTCTGTATGAAGTTCAAAGCTCAAAGTTTCAACAAAGATTCCACCAATGCAATGTTTCCTGCACTTACCACTTTTCTGCTTACAATACTTTCTTACATTTTTCAAAAGCCAAGGAAATGTTCTTTCTTTGTAATTCCAAGAATAGTTTAAGTAAGAGGAGATATTATTACAGATAAAAAAAATATGACAGTGAAATCAAAGTATAAAATTGGATTTGGGTTAGGCCAACAGAGCAAGCAAAGGAATACAAAAAAAGGCAAAAGTATGATTTTTAATAGACAAAAAGCAAAGTAAATTTTGAGTAGAGACATACATGCTAACCAAATGAAAAAGAAAGGGAGAAAGTTAAAGGACTTTGAGAAAGAGTAAACGAAATATAACAGAAAGTGAACTAAAGTATGTTCAGGGACTGTGTATATCATCTAGAAATAAATATGGTTTTAGTTAGAATAAAAAGTCAATGTGGAAAAGGAAAAGAGTCCAAAAACTAATCAAAGCCAAGAAAGAAGAAAGTGTACATGATAAAACGTGAGGTAGAGATGACTGAATGAAGTTAAAAGTGTAAAATATATGATAAGAAAATTAAGGGTGGAAAATGAAGGGAAGACTGAAAAAGACTGAGATAAATCAGGATCCTTTCAAGCAGAGAAATAAGAAGGGGTCAGGGCTGGGATAATGGGACCGCCATGAAATGGAAAGTGTAATTTATTCACTGAAGTGGTAGATACTGCTATCAATTTTAATGACTTCTTTGCATCAGCTTTCAGGCTAGAGAATGGAGAAAAGATATTAGCAAAGAGACATATATTTGCATATCTCAGGGAAGGAGGATGAAATAAATATCAAGCTAGAGTAATGATTAAGTTATTAAACTATTAATTTCTGGCAAACTATAAAAAAAATGGAAAATCAACTTGGATTTCAGAAAGTGGTGTTAATAAAAAAGGAGACCCTTTATCAGGTACCTTTTAAAACTTTATAGAATTCAAGGAGCTGAAAAAAATAGCCAAGATTTCTATATTCACTTATTTTCACACCTATAGTCTGAAATAATTCTTGAAAACATAATACTTTGGCAGCTATGTATATGAATTTAGTCAATTACTGAAAGCTTGATTGGCTTTCTCTGATAGAATTTTGATGTGAATACACATACACATACATATTAATTTTAACTCCATTTGACTGTGCCACGGGAGGGTAGAACTTTTCTCTTCCAGCTTCTTTACCTCCACAGAGTATAAGCACTCATGGAATTCCTTAAGGCAGTCATTCATAGACCCCCCACTGTGTAAATGATGAAAACACACACAGAGACAAGCAATGGAGCACAGAGTATGCTGTAGCCAGCACTGCTTCGTGCTGCCTAGCAGTTGGACGAAGCCAAAAGCCTCACGTCAAATTATCCCAGCCAGAGCTTCATGCTTATGCATACCCCGATGGGGAATTCAGATAAAAATCATACTTTCCCCATCCTAAGCGGTGTACATCCAAGTGATTCATGAATGGGCATGAAATCAGAACATCATCTGTGTCAACTAAAAGAACTTCTAGCAAGATTTTTGTTAAAATTTTGCATGATTTGATCTCCGAAAACCCTGTGAAAAATCTCCACCTCTGAAAATCTCATAAAGTGCTGAAGAAGGAACTGGTCTCAGCATTGATGAGTTTGGCTTTACAGGAGAACGCAAGGTGGCCTGGGAATTAGCTGCACCGAAAGCTTGTTTCAGCTGTCTGTGATGGGCATCCCCGTGGAACTCCACTGCTGTGAAGGTCTCGTTTCTCATACGATATGAATCTGACTTCTCTCAAAGGCACAAGGTGACTAAACCTGTGTTTATCTAGGTAGTAAAAGTTTAGGTAATTAAAATGGTAAATTAGGGTGGCTCAGTGTAAGTGATATGCACAGACTCAAGAGACCTAACTTCTGAATTCTGCCACTAAGTAGACAAACAACATTAGGAAAATCTCTGAAATGTTTCTAGTCCCAAGTATCCCAAAAGGGGTACAGAGAATAAGTATTTTAGAATTTGTGAAAAAAATAGAGTTCACATCTGGCTGGAATAATCAGGAAATTGTTGACATTGTAGATGAGACTTAAGGATAGACCAAAATTAGAAGTGAAGTTGGAAAGCTAGACAAAGTTCCAGGTAGATCACATGAATTAAATCACAGAAATTGGGAAAACTCTAGACGTTCAGGACAACGTTCTGAACTAAAAGGATAACTAAATGAAAGAGATGACAAGACAGAAATTATTGGAGAATAATTTATAGCAGGAATGTCTTACCAAGTTAAATTCTTCAGAATTTATTCAATAGGAAATTCTTAAACGTTGCGTGTTAAGTGGGCATTATGTTCTAGTAAAATTAACTTTGGATGATATGCAGGATTGATGAAGCTATTATAGGGCCTAATTTCAGGTAGTGTACTCAGGAATGGAGAGAGATTGACTGGCTGGGGAGTCATTGTGAAAGAAGAAGCCACAGGACACAGGACGTGATTAGATGAAAGGCAAGGAGACGTTAAATAGAGGAGTTGAAAATTACCTCTAAATAGAATGATACCATTCATACAAATAAGACTACTATGAAGAGGAACAGGGGAATAAATAATAGGCCTGATTTTAAAATGCTGAATTGGAGGTGATGACCAAATATAACAGGGAGAAATGTACATTCTGTCATGATCTTACATTATTGACAAAAATTGTCCAATAGCTATTTCTATTCAGTACCAACTAAATTAATGATCCTCTAAATTATAAAAATAAATGTAACCTTAAAATGTTATTAAATAACATTCTATCTACATGATCTGGTTGAGAGATGAAGACAAAATTCTTTGAGGGAAAAAAAAGAAAGTTCAAAAATATTCACAAAAAATACTCTAAAATTGAAATGAAAAGAGTGTGATATAGGCATTAGACTAAATCTAATATTCACAAAAATAACATAAACTTGGCACTTTAGGAATTAATCTAAAACCCACGACTCTTGACACATACACTCAAGTTCAAATGTAATTGCTTAGGGACAAGATTCTGGAAAAAAATTACTTCCTTCTCAACTCTGACCCCAACTCTCACATCTCTATTTGTTTTCTGCCTCACACATCCCAAAATCTTTGAAAGACTCCAGCACTGACTATAAATGTATTCTCTGCATGATTCTGGCTGTAGAAGTGCTTCTATTTGTCAATTTAGGAAGCTGAGAGGACTGAAAATTGGATCCACTGTTTTCTACAGAAATAAAGTCTAAAAAATTACTTTAGCAGAATTCAACATTCAGCATGTCTGTAAAGTAAACCCGGCGACCCCTCCACATTTTATTTTCATACTGACTCAACTGTTGTCGATTTACAGAAATGACCATCTCCTTTAAGAAAATGACCATTCGCTAATGTAGAATTCTCCATTTCTTTGGTTTGACATGATTTAATTGACATCAACTCTGACAACTTCTATTGTTTTATTTTTATTATTATTTACTCATACCTCTTATTGCACAACCTAGATTTAAAATGATCACTAAACATGTCTATTATGAAATATGCACGTGGTTCACCTTTTGTGCATTCTGTCTTCTTCTTTGGGGTGTACCTGAAAAGCAGAAGAAAGAAACAGAGGAACTTTAAAACAAAAGTCTTAGCAATTGAATTACTGACAAACTTGATCAGCTTGTAAGACAGGCTTCAATCAGTATTTCTCTTTTATAGATGAGACGCCTCAGAACTTCCCATTTACTGTTTGAGGTTGCCCCAAATTGAGCCACTTTGATCTAGTGTTAAGATCAGTATAATTTTTGGCACACTTTAGTGTGACCTTGAGTTAGACACAAGTTCTTTGAGTCTTTGGTTTTCTTATCTGTAAATGGGCATGATAACACTTCTATGATGAAATAATTTGCAGCTAAAATAAACTAAATACAGAACAGTACCTGCTACAAAATAAATACTCAATAGTAAGTAAAACCAGTAACAGGTAAAGCTGCTGTTAATCAACTCTCACTTTTTCGATGCAATACCAACCAAACAGCTTCATATATTTGGTAGCAAATGTACTGATTTTATTAGAACTGATGACTTGTTTAAAGTAGTTTATAAAAAGCTTAAGTGTATCCATAAGTTGTGGGGGCAACAAAACATTAAAAAAGAGAAGGAAGGAGGCCGGCCAGGTGGTGGAGCTGTTAAGTTCGTGAGCTCTGTTTCGGCGGCCCAGGGTTCGCAGGTTCGGATCCCGGGCGTGGGCCTACGCATGGCTCATAAAGCCATGCTGTGGCAACGTCCCATACAAAGTAGAGGAAGATAGGTGTGGATGTTAGCCCAGGGCCAATCTTCCTCAGAGAAAAAGAGGAGCATTGGTAACAGATGTTAGCTCAGGGCTAATCTTCCTCACAAGAAGAAAAAAGAGAGAAAAGGAAGAAGGCAATTTGCCCTCTCGACCCTACTAACATTGATAAAACCAATCATTGACTAATCAATAGCATTTCTGACAGCCTCTAGGGCACAATGGCTGCTGATCTACCTCCTAACTAACTTGTCAGCTGCTACCGCATGGCCTCCATTTATCAGCGACAAACTGTGGCCATTATAGCATGATTCCTTACCTTTGATTCTGGCCCTTGATATTATTATCTTTATAATATTGTGGACAATAAATCAACTTTTCCTTCTTAATTATTACTTGCACATCAAAACTACATTTCTTATTTTGGGGACCCCTTTATACCTCAAGAAATTTCATGGTCTTCTACTGGATAATAGACATTTTTGACTATTTCTGAGCTAACACAATGTGTAATCAAAACAGTTGGCCACAGATCTTAAAGTGGTTTTAAATTTAATATTATTTTATAAAATATAACAGTATCTACTATATACATTTGAAAATTATCCAATAATTTTTATACTGTATAACACACACTCATGCACACATATTTGTATTTATAAAGGAATTTGTTGAGACTCTGGGTTCAAGGATCTTTTTCAACTAATAAATCTGTTCCCCTCTGGGTCCTCAGGAGACAATATGGGTACATGCATTAAACTAATAAGGATCTCAGAGGATCTAAAATAGTGATTCTCAACCACTATTCTCAAGAAGCAGGTTGGAAATCTACAGAGATATTTTGGTTTGTCACAATGATGGGAGATGCTATGCCACTTAGGTCATGGGAGTCTGAGATATCCAATGCAATAGATAGTTCCACACAAATTTTAAATGTTCTACCAGACATTTATATATATGAAGAACCTATTTAAACTGATCTTAGCTTAGAAACAAGGGCCACTTTATATATAAATTCAAAGTATTTGGGGCAGGTTTTTAACATATGTTGAAATTTCCAAAAATGCTTCTACCATGTAAATCAAAGGAAGATTAGATTTTGTCTTATTTGAAATTTTACCAAGAGTTAATCACCATTTTGAATAACAGATGACTAAAAGCAAGGTTGCATATGGTATTTGAGTTGTCGATAAACATACCTGTCTACTCTTGGTCTGTAAGTGTCATATTCATAGTATTTCTACATATAGGTGCTAGCCTCTGACTACTTATTTGTCTCTCATCATAGTCATGCGAAAGCTTTTGCAAGTTAAAAATATACTACTTTATTAAAGATTATTTTCTTTTATTTTTCTCATTTACAGTTAAGATAGTGATACTGGCTCAAGACAAGGTTGACATAAGGGAAGCCATATTGTAGAAAAGAAAACCTCTGTTGTAACTTTGAATGATCTCTGACAAACTAACCCAGCTGGATATGCACCCTCCAGGATCTCTAACCGCTATGTAGATTTTATGACCCCTGGTTGTGCACGTACCTCCCAGCTGTGATAAGATGATAACTTTGTTCTTTTGAGTTCCTTAGGAATGTGATGTGATGACCCCAGAACAGAGAATCTATGCTAATAGCCATCATCAATGAAAACTGAAAGATCTGGTGTGGCGACTCCCAGGCTGTAAGACCAGAAGGTCAACGTTGCTAACTCCCACCCCTATAACCCACCGGCCTATATAAGTGCTGTAAGATTTGTGCTCCCTTAAGATGTATTTTTTTTAGACATTAGTCAGCCATTTTCCCTCTTGCTAGCAAGCTGTAATAATGAAGTCCTTTTTCTCCTACCACCTTGCCTCTTGACTATTGGCATGTCTTGCCGCGAGCAGGAGGCCCCACGTTGGGCAGTAACAATAGTAGACTAGCTCTTTTTTGTTTAATTCATGTGTATTGGTTAAGTGAAAATAGAAATAAGTTTTGTTTCAGAATAGTAAGGGTGAAATAATAGGGTGACTCAATCTTAACTAGTGGAGTATGAACAGAACGGTGTTCTGCCTGAAGACAAAGGAAAATGAATCAAATGAATAGCTGGTTATGGGACACTGAATTATTACACAAGTGCAATAATACAACTATTATGTAGTAATACGACTCTAGAAAGCCTCAAATATTTTCTCAAAAAAAAAATAGCACAGCCTGGAATTGCCACTAGAGGGATTGTCCTCTACTTTTGTTGTTGACATTAACTTTCAGTTGCAAACAGCAGAAGAACCTGGGAAATTTGGGGAAAGCCTCAGCTTACTTATCGTGAGCCCTAAAAATGAGAGTAAGAAGAAGCCACTATGAGGTTTTCCCATGACTGAGATTTACTTGTAGAGGTAAGTAATCTGAGACATTGTCCCCGAAGATGCTAAGAGGTGATGGTCACCCCCATGTGGAGCCACTGTCATCTGAGTTTCCATGCACTGGCCTATGCCCATAGAGAGAGCCAACTCAAATGGCAGGTCTTGCCTCTTTCTCCTGCCTAGCTGGATCCATTACTAGGACCCAGTAACTGAGCCAATCCCAAAAGAGGTAAAATATAGGACTCTGCCTACCCCACTTCTATGCTTCTTTTTGCAAGAGTCCTCATTCTGGTCTCTTCTATCTTGGTCAAATCAGAAAAGTAGGAAAAAGTTCCCCACTTTGTTATGACCAGTAATCCTGATTAATCAGTAGTAAGAGATCCTGAGTGTTCTGTGGAGTTCTTGCTAGGTCCTTTCTACTCATATTCCCTTTATCATGTACGTGATAGTGTACTTGCTGCAGGATCTAATGCTGAGCAAAAACAGTTACTGATCAAGCTCTTATGGAGTGTGAGAACTAGTGTGGAAGACAGACAATTCAATTAACTCACAAATAAATCGAACTGCAACTCTGACAAATGCTGCAAAGTGAAGATGCATAGTGCCCTGAGAGCATATAAAAGAGAATTTGGGCCCAGGTATGGGGACTATGGAAGAATTCCATATGAAAATGATAATTAAGCTGAACTTGGAGGATGTATAGGCATTAAATGATGTAGTGGATGCTCTAGGGCCCTGCCCAGACCAGTCTTTCCAGACTAAGGCACTAATTCCCACAGATGCTGGAAAAGTCAGTGGCTGATGACTCATAGTTAAATGGTTCTCCAACTGGATACAGCTGGAGCTGAAAAGAGAAGATGGGGTAGGATAAAGGAAAGTGTCTGGTATCTTTAGTCATTTCTCATCTTCTATATTTTCACCCATAAAATGGAGTTAATAATGCTACTCTAATCACCTCAAAAGTTTTAGGGAGAATTAAATAAAATTATGTATCTCAAGTACCTAGTACAGGGCTATCTATGTAGGAAATTGTTTAGCATAGTTTTGAAGACCACGGACTTGATGACAGACTATCCTGGCTTCAAATTACAACCATCCCATTTATTCAATGTGTGAGCTTGGGCAAAGTGATAAAATAGTTACAAAATTTTCAATCGCATAAGTTTGCTGAAGGTACTATAACTCAGCATACAGTAAGAAAGTAAGCACTTAATTTTGATATTAATACCAAGTAACTTAAATTGTCAAGGACATATGTTGGTTGTTATTAATCTTTATATTTTAGTGTCTAGAATACCACTAGAATTTCATAACTATTTTAAATGAATGAATGATAATTTCCCACTACCAATTTATTCAGCAATACTTACCTTCATTAAACGTATTTATGAATTGCTTTCTATACGTGGTACCTGTAATTGGTGGATAGTTAAGACAGTTAAAGAAGATTTAAATAGAAACATGAAGAGTATAGGCTTCTAAAAGAGGTCAACTCCAAGATTTGAACAATAAGAATATGCTTACCCATCCATATCCTGTATGATTTTGTAGGCTTGTTTCGTATCCCTGTCTGTCTGTACTTCTTTCTCTTGTTTATATAGAAGTAGTTTAAAAAAACCCCGTGAATTATTAGTTATTAACTTCTCATAAGTTGCGAGGTGACAATATATATCTGCGATAGATCGCAGAAGATATGTTCAAAGCTATATCTATTAAAAAGTTTTGTGCCATAAATGTTGTGTAAAATATAGCAGTATCAAATCACAAAGTCTCTTTTAGCCTATCTCCCCTAATCTCCCATCATTCCTTTATGAAACTGTCAGCCAGAGGAAAAGTGTCAAAAGAATACAGGTAAGAATTGGCTCTCACTCTCTCCTATAAAGACCCACTTAAAACAATAGTTTGAATCGCTAGTTCTCTTTCAGGTAAAACAAAGAAACTATTTGAGTGTAAAGGCATCTGAGGCCTTAATAACCAGCAGGAAGAGAGTGCATTGGAAGACAACATGATATAAACTTAAAAATATCAAAAAGAAATAAATTATCAAGATTAATCTGTAATTCTTTTTGCCCAACACACAGCTACAGAGCTCAGAATCAGCTGCTCTGAATTTGAATGGGTTTACTTTCATTTAATTTCATAGATTCAACATTAAGAACAATAAGAGCTCCTTTTCATTATTCAGTCCCCGCTGCAATTTGTGACATTAATGTTTTAATACTGTCCCCTCCCAGAGAGCTAGATTTTACATCTGGTATACTAGTAATATTTATCCTGTGGTAGCAGGTTATTGCTAGGGTAATAGTATTAATATTATCACATAAGTAAAGTTCAAGCCATAATAAATCTGTGAAAGATAAGGATGACTGACAATGTGTCACTTATTTCAAAGTCTAGACTTGAGAGATAATGATTTCTTGATTTCTTTCAATAACGTGCGAATCTCAATACTGTTTCATAATATTATAGAGTGTAATGGACTACCAAAAAAATTCGGTATTCTCATAAGAGCCATAGAAAGAACCTGATGCCAGTGAGGCTAACATTAAAATTTCAGAATAACCCAACCAGCTAACTTTTTCAAATCTCCATAAAAAAATACTTTGAAGCCTATAGTTTAGTAAAATATTTGTAGAAACTGAGGGAAGATATCTGGGGCACACTCACTCAGAAATATTTTTGAGTCTCATGGTATTGATTTCTCTTGCCTTGTTTTACGGAATTAAAAACAAAACAAAAACAAAACACGAACCAGGACAGTTTCTGCCCTCTTTTGAGGGGCTGAGACAGTTGAATATAACTTAAAATTATAACACATTAACTGAAAAAAATACTCTGGTAATAACGATAATAATAAGAAAAACATATTTACCGTGAGCTACGTGCATTAAATATCTTAAGCACTGTGGGGGAAGAGGGAGAATCCCCCTCTGCCCCTTTCCTTAAGGTTCTTACGGCTGGCCAAATAATTAACAAGACAGGTTAGCAGGAGAAAATAATACCAAGTTTAATAACATGTATACATGGGAGAAACCAGGGACACTGTGTTTCTCAACACAATAGCAGAAATTCTCGTCTTAAATACCATGTTCAGCTAAAGACAAAGGAGGATGTTGGGGGTGGGGGGAGTCAGTTACAGGAGATTACCACTAAAGCACAGTAAACAAGAGTAAGGTTATTATGCAGATTTAAGGCCTCACTTTCCACACTGATAAGTTTCTAGAAATGAGGTCATCCCCCCTCTTCCCAATACAGAGAGGGAGATACTTTTACAAATGGAGGTTTCCCTTATAAATGTAAATATTTGTCTGACAACTCCTCGTAGGGCCATGCAGAGAATGTGGCCAGAGAGACAGAACTTCCCATAAGATGGGCTTGTTGGTGCCTTTCCTATTGTAACATCTATTTTACATTATATTACAGCCATCAGATAGACGATCTGTTCCAGGAAGGAGTTACTATGTCAAATTCTTTAGGCAGTTAGTGGGGGAGGTCAAATGTCCATCAGAGAAAACAATCGAAGTAAAGAGATATATTTCAGGGTGGCCAAATCTTGATCTCCCACAGCACCATTCTAAATGTTTTACACCCCTTCCTTCATTGCTACCAGAATAGCAATAATAAGATGATGTTGCTACTACCATCATTTTACAGACAAAAAAACTGTGCCATGGAAAACTTAATAAATTATCCAGCATCATTATTTAAGTGGTGAACTAGGATTCGAACCCAGGTTGTCCAACTCCAAAGTTTTTACTCTTAATTATCCTTGAGAAATTAATAAGTATTTAGCATACATAATATAGTATAATTGTAGGATATTAAGTTCAGATACACAAATGCACATCATTTGTTGAAAAACTCTACTGAGTTAAATTTTCAGTTTTAATTCAGAGAACCTACTGGGAAAAAATGTCATCCTTATATTTTCCCTAACATCTCTCCAGATTTGTTTTTCAAAATCAGATTTCCAAAAACTAGAAGTTCTTCAAAAATTGTATCTTGGCAAAAGAAATTCCTAAGAAAAAATATCTGTATAAACGCTTATTCTCAGCATACTTTTGAATCTTTCTGACCACCATCTTTTAGACATCCATTGTCAGCAATTTTCCTCAAACTGTTGCAAATTTTCACACCTCCCTACAAATTGTCTACTGTAGCAATTGTATAGAAAAAAAATGATAAGCATAGGAACACTGTTTTCCATTTACTTGAATCACTAAGCAATTATTTCATTCTGTTATACCAAATCTACTCAGTAAGTTACAATAGGCTCAACTTGATGAAGTATGTAATTTGAAATTCTTAAGTTTGTAATTTGAATGATTACTTTCTCTCATAAGCTGCTTAAGGATTTTTTTCATTTGTAAAGCTCAAACATTTGACTACCCAAACACAGCATCAACAGATTGTTATGCAATCCATTGTTTATTAATCATCTTCTACTGATAATCTAAATGATGCTTAGTCTTGCCTCGCTGAATTCTTTACTCTTATAATAACATTTAGTATAATCCCTGTTACATATTCTGGTTTGTCATAATTTGAGAAGTGGAATTGAGGAACAGTGATTTCAAAACCTTAAGTAAGGCAAAAGAAAATATTTTAAATGTAAGAGAAATTGCAAAACTAATATTTTTAGCAAGGCCGGATGTCATACATAACAGAGAAAATGCCTGTGTATTTTACAGTCTGTAAGCCAAAAAAAACCCCCATAATTTGAAAGTATAATTCAAGTGGAAGATATTCTTTTAATTTTGATATGCAACTTGTTCATGTTCTTACTAAGTATGAAACATTTATAAATTATAGTAAATAGTAAAAAATTACCTAATTTGTAGTGGAAGCTATTTTTCAGGCAAATGAAATTTTAGAAAAGATTAAACAAAATGTCCTAGAAATATATTTTATTAAATGCTTTTCAAAAAGTCACGATTGTTATTTGTTAAAAGGGCATAATAGGCAGAGCTGGACAACCCTCAGACAGATACAAATTCAGTTTGGCAAACCATCGTTTTCGTTTTGGAGTAAACCAGCCTTGTATGTATCGCTAAATCAGTTCTCAGCTTCTTAGCTCTCAATACTCCTTCTATCTATGTGGACTCATTTGTTATACGTTTCACCTCTCAAGCCCAACTTTGTATTGCTTTCTATTTTTCTAGTCATGCTGGTAACAATTCATCTTCCTCTCTTCTACATCCGGTCTATTTTTACATTCACATGAAAAAAAGTCCCTTCACAAAATCAAATTTTCTATGACTCTTGTCAGAGGCAAGGCCTAACCTTTTTTTTTTTGATTCTGAAAAGACTGAAATATGAGAAACAAAAGTATAGAATGACAAAAAATAGACAAATTTTTAAAAAATGTTTACAAAAATCTTTTATTTTAGAGTTAACTGCCTGCTTGGCTAATATAATTGTCCTTGCTTGTTTAGTTTAATCTATGAGCCTCTGGGACAAGGACCAAATCCTTCAATATGGTTTATAAAGTATTGGGCTCACCGGGCACTCAACAAACAGGCATAATGAAGACCTCGACCTTTTGAAGTCTTTTCATCTCTAACATTTACCAGAATTCACTCCATTGCTATTATTTGTTTGAACGATTTCACTGAGTTTGGAAAGAATGTATAGAAAGCATTATGTTTTCCATACTCTGACTGCCATCTCCTACCATGTGTTAATATGCTCTAGAGAGTAAATAGCCACGTGTGGTGGTCTAGTGGTTAAGATTCAGTACTTTCACCGCTGCGGATCGAGTTTGCTTCCAGGTCAGTGAGCCACAGCACCGTGTGTTGGTTGTTGCTTCCACTTAGCTTTAGCCAAGCACCGCCATTTAGTCATGAACAACCTACAAACTAATCTGATTTCTAAGATATTCTGGAAATCCAGAGTTTTATATGAAATCTCAGAATATTAAAGTTTGGAAACAGCTAAAAATATTTGAAAGTCTCTATCAGGGCCGAACAAAGCACATCTGCTGGTTGCAGCTAGCCCCCAAGCCATAACTTTATGATCTTTTGTGAACTGCAAAGAAAATAGAGTAAGAGTTATGAAGATCTGAGTCTTAAATATAACCTGGATACCTCATGTTTCAATTTTCTGATGTAAAATAAAGATTGAATTACATTATTTGTAAGGTTCCTTTCTTCTGTAACAACTTGTCTCTTTATTACATGCAGAAAGATGTATGAGATATAGAGCTAGGCCCCAAAATATGGATATTTATCTATATAGCCTTTGGAATATTCCAGAAATACACTGTGTAGCCTATTATAGAAAGAGGCAGGAGGAAGTTATGGAGGAAAAAGGAAAGAAGAGTAAATTGGACACCATTCTACAAAGAGGTTCTGTGGCATTTACAAAACGTGACTGAAGTCAGTGGAAGGAGTACATTTATACAGTCAGTGACAGAAAAGATAAGATTATGTGGAGGGCTGGTGAGGAGTCTGTTTTGGTCATTAGACTTGAGAAAAAGAAGGTCAGGGGATTTATTCTGAAGAAGAGGTTTACGGAATTGGCAATGAGGCTCAATAGCAAGAGATATATTGTCGACAAAAGAAGTAGGAGAGAGAAGTTAAGAACAGGATTGTTGGAAATGCTAGAGCCAAAGGAGGTGTTTTAGTTATGGGATAAGAAAAGTCGTACTTCGAAGCAATTTCTACAAATAAATGAGAGGCAGAGCAATGACAGGAGGAGCTAGCTCAGTGATTTTCACAGACTCACTCAAAACTGGCAGGCCTATAAAAATAGTCTATTTTGGCAGTTCCTGAACTTAAACATTTTTTTTGACAAATCTACGATATTATTTATTTCCAAACATGATCATTCCTTACGTAGACTTGAAATAGGTTGGATTTCTTCTTATAAATTAAGAATAATATTAAGAACAATGAAGAATTAACGAAGAATAGCTGAAAACAAACAGCAGATTCCCTTCCTACTCACCAGCTTTTATTCTATATCGTTCTGTCTACTTCTGAATTACAAATGTGAAAAAAGAGTTAATTGCAAAGATAAACACACAAAAACATGCTGGGTTAGTGAGCAGCACAGTTCCACACTGCAGAGGAAGAGAGGAAAGAGAAGAGGCTAAGGTAAGCTTCATTTATTAACTGCCTACCTATATGCTTGGCACTCTGCTAAGTTTTATCACTATTATATCTTCTGCCGCTGACAAAAATTCTCTGATATGTATATTACTACATTTTTGAGACGAGAAGGTTGAGGGTCAGAGCATTTAAATAATCTGCCTAAAGTCCCGTGAGGGGCTGACCAGAATTTGAATTTAGATTAGACGGACACCAGATTCTATACTCATAATCGCTCCACCGTGTTATCTGCCTCCAAGTGGAGAAGAGAAGTCATTACTGCAATTCTCAAAATGTTTCCTGTTAAAATGCCTTCAGGCTTTTGTGTCTGCTATTCTCTCTTCCTAAAATGCCAGCCCTCGAAATCTTTACTTAGCTGATTTCTTTTCATCATCCAAGTGATAGTTCATTTGTCCTCTTCTCTAGGGACCTTCTCTATCTGAGCTATGCAAAGTGGCTCCCCACCCCAGTCTCGCTCTATCCCATAGCACTGCTTTTTCCCCCACAACACTTTCACTATCTTACATTAACTTAACCATTTTTTCTTCTCCGTAGTCTATCTCCTTCTTCTAGAACGTAAGCTGCGTGAGAGCAGTCTTCTCTTCTATATTGTTGATCCCTATAAATCCAGCACTTAAAGCCACGCCTCGCATATAGTAGGCATTTAATAAATTTATGCTGAATTCATGAATAAAGAATATGTAATTGTCTAACCTTGATCTTTTTTTTTTTTTTTTACCATTTTTGGGTAATAGCTAAACTGGTAGTTTTGTGATGCTTTTTTTAAAAAAAGAACTACATTCCATCATGTCAGATCCTCAGTTACCACGGAACTAAGTAAAAATGATTAAACACGGTGCACCAAATCCTTGATGAGCCTCATTTCATCCATTGTCATGACCCCTCCCACCAAATATAACATCACAGTTATGAACTGTGAACTCCAATCCCCCTGGGTCTACTCACTTCCTCAATTACCCTCATGGCCTTTCATTCTTAGTGCCTTGCATGTCACTCTTCCCCAAAATACCCTACCCTTCTTTGGCAAGAAAACAGCCACCAATTTACACCATCAGGCTCAGGTTTTCCTCTCCTCTTCCCCAGCACTTTGCTTTCATTTCAAGTACAGAACCTACTTTATAACTGTAACGGTTATTTTCATCTCTCTCTCCCACCAGATTTTGAGATCTCAAAGGCTGGGACCATAAAATAATTAACTTGAAGTGACTGATTTTACTGTGTCATGCCATTCTTAGTGACTGGTTCATTTCTTTTACATTTTAGACTGAACTGATCACCAAAAATGGCACACCAATGTTGATATTCACAATAAAATTTCAATTTTTATGTCTAACATGAATTTAAACATTTTTCTGACTACTATTTGCCCATAATAAACAAAAAGCATGAAGATGGCTACAATTAAGGTGAAATAAAAAGAACCAATAGCAATGTGCAAATGATGCTCATCAAGCGGGTTAGTCACAGAATTTCTTGAAGCCCTTGATATGTGGCAAATCACAACTCAGGAATTAAAACCACTGTAGCCCTAAAATAGTAACAAAGCCTAATGCAGGGCAATGATAATCTTCATTTTAAATTCTGTTTAACTGTATATGTAGGCGTGTGCATGTGTGTGTGTGTGTGTGTGTGTGTGTGTGTGTGCCTATGTGTAGTATGGATATAAAATTTGTAGCTGCAATAATTGATCTTTCTATTTAGAAAGGACTTTCTCTGCTCCCCTAACAGAGCTTTAAGAACAGTCTTGTCTGTGGCTAATAATCTTCCTATCACTTTAGCAGTAAAGAATTAGAGCGACCCCTACCGTCCAAGTTAAATAGATATATCCTTTGTTTTCCCTAAGGAATTATCAAATACAAATTTTAACTTATTGCTTACAATTTCGAATCAAAGTCAGAATCCCTTGCTTCACCTTAAACCCATTATTAAAACAAGATGAAAAGAGACACTTGATGAAAGTTTTCCTCCAATAAAATGTGTGCACCTACTTTAGCCTCACTGCGTATTCTGCTATTACCCGTGTGGCAAGCATTTTTTTTTTGTAAATTATAATAAGCAAAGAAAAGAGGAGCTGAGGTGAAATGTCAGCTTAGCAGTAAAATAGGCATTTGAACAATTGCAATTGATTTTGAATGCAAAAGACATGTAGAAAGATCTGAATACAGCGTTGTCTAAAATCAAGATTTCAGTAATTCTCTATTTTTAAAAGCTAAATTAGAAGTACGGGCTTTCTTTCACAATTTTTTGGTTTTAATGGACGTTAAAAGTTAATAGATGGCTTGGCTGTAGATAATAAAGATTTCTGTCATTTGTGGAAGTAGTACAAATCAATATAAAAGCTAGAGACTGCAGTCACAACAAAGACCTCAGTATGGGGCTACCAAGAAAGATGACATCTCAAATTTTCACAGAAAAAAGAATTATAAAAGAAGCTGTTCTTTGAATTGCTAGAAATCCCTTCTACCTTTTTAGATAATGTGCCTTAATTGAATTTTTTTTTAAAAGCCACCTTTGGAGGCCTTAAGAATTTTTTGGAACTCACTTAGCTTTTAGTATTGAATATATCTTTTTACAAAAGGTAATGTAGCCCATTGACTTGCATTAAAAATGAAAATATGTTGAAAACTTTTTTTAACCATTTCAGCCAAAATGCGTTTCAAATGAAAACAGAGAGGCTACAAAATATTGCTCTAGAAATCCACGTCTGCATCCATGGGATCAATAAAGGGTTGATTAATCTTCAAATAAAATTAATTTTGCCAGATCAAAAATGATTTCCTCAATTATAGATGTAACTGTAGCTTGGATATGATTTTTTTAATAGTGATTTGCATCAGAAGATAGCTGCACCCCAAACTTGGTGATTGGTATAGGCAAATCCTCAACACACAATGTAACACCTCAAGCTAACTTCATAATGAGTAGTGTTGGTTTCTGCATAGGTCCTCCTTAAATAAGCAATTGATTTAATCCATTCTGTCCATTAATTTCTTACCTTGATATTTAGAGGTCAGTGTTGCTTCAGAGGACAGTTCTGAAAAAGTTATGCCACAATGAATGGATCTAAAATAGGATTTGGAGTATTGGGAATACATAGCTTTAAGGGAAAAAAGGGTGACAGAGGTAGTGAGATGCTGAAGGATAGCAATATTAATGTATTCTACACTACTGTTACTAAATGCATTTGTTCAGTGTGGTTTATTTGGTTTCTGCTAAATTATATTGATTGTTATAAAAATGATATTGTACAATTCTTTTTCTTCTTACCATCACTAAATAATTTAAGACGTGCCATAAAGAAAAATGCCAACTCCTCAAATTTAAGACAGTTTTGATTTTATACCAACACATAAAATTAAAATAATTTTCCTGTTTAACAATATATATGTTAGGTAGAAGAATACTATCAGCAAATATTACATTATTTCATAAAAGTTATCAAATTGTTACATAAAATTTCATATGTATAAAAGGAGGCTCAAGAACAGAAAATTCACACACTTGCTCTCAGCATAAACTTGAGCAAAAAAAAAAAAAAATCATAGACAATATACCATCTGTCTCCTAAGCCATGTGAAAAGAAAAGCTTTGAAAATCCAGCCGCTGCTAATGTGACATGTTGAAACATTAATCACCCCCTTAGGCCAATATAATTGTAGCTCCATGTTAATTACCTAACAATTAACAGCAGTAATTTCCAAGGGGCAATCAATGAATTAGCTTGTGATTTTCCCACAGATTTCAGTCCCACACTGCCAATCTGAATGCATTTCAAATTCCTCACCGTGGTTCGTCAATGACACTTCTGGTGTATGAAATAAAAATTCATTTGCACCCTTACTAATTAGGCTCGAATATATCCCTATGTGTATTGCAAACTCTATTCACTAGCTCAAAATCTCTGCCACAGGCATTTTTCCCCATTTAAAAATTCATTTTCTATTAAATTAGAAGGTCACCTAGCAGGAAAATGTACTAATCAAGATTTTATCACTAACGAATTAAAGGTTTTTAATAAGCAAGTTTAATTAAGTTATCCTAACAAGTGATAACAGCTATTTACAACTTAGGGGGATGTGTGCCTGTGCACTAGAGCATGGAGAGTTTGAAATGATATTCCTTAAATTCAGTAGATGCTACATATTCCGTAAACAGATGGAAGTTGACTAGGTGCATATGCGTAGGATTGCTATAGTTTCAAACATAACAATTGCTTTTGGGGGAGGAGAGGTGTGTACTTGAAAAAAAAGTTAATTAGTTGTCTATATTTTATATGATAAAAGACATATAATATTCAATTTAATAGATTATCTTCTTCCCTTGACCCTGTACTTGTCCTAGTGTCAATTACATCAATGTGGTGATAATTACCTTATATCCTAAATACATAAATATTATAGTTAATTATTATCTCTTGAGATAATAATAAAAATTGTGCTTCCTGGAAGTCATATATAATTTCAACAGACAAAAATATTATCTTAAGGTAAATATGGTATATCTACACATATAGATTTTTTCTGAAAAGTTTGCTACTTTCCAAAAAGTAAAAATGAAACATGTATATGGTATATAACCATCTATTGGTTTAGAATTCTTATTGAATTTACTATCACTTTGTTTTTGCCTTTATTATTGCTAGGTACATAGAGCACAAAGATTTTGCTCCTTGAAGAATATCGCCTTTTAAAAGTAGCAATGAAAAAAGAGAACAGAGAAATGATTAACAGTATAGCAACAGCGAAGTTCCAACAAGACACCCACAGGCAGTTCTGCAATTCCACAATTGGATTTTTCTTCCCTTAAAAGAGTGATCTGTGAGATTTATCAATCCATAACTCATTTCATTCATTCATGAAGCACACACCAGACTAAACATTATATCTAATGTAAATCACAAATAAATATTTCATGTTATTTACTGGTGTCTTAAAATCTGCGTAACGCATACACAAAAGTGTAATGTTAACTGTTTTAGAGGTGGCAGAGAAAAGGAAATAAAGTCATAGAATTATCAGGAGAAAGAGCACATCCACTTTCCTGTACCCTATTCTCAATGATTGCTAATGAGCAAACACATTAGGGTATAGATAGTTTAGGAAGACTCAGGCAACGCAATCCTGGATATTGTAAAATGCAAACCCTTTGACTCTCAAGTTCTCTTTCTTTGAGCAAGGTTTAACACAGAAGATGACTAAATCTTGTTACAAGGTACCCATTATAAAAATCATAGAATTTTTGGACTCAGAAGGACCTTAAAAGGTTAATTTAAAAATGAAAGAACTGAAGCTAAGTGATGTAAAGTGACCTACTTATGGTCACACAACCAGTTAATGGCAGACATAGATTTACTGACCTGTTAGGCCTATGCCCTTTATACCACATTATGCTGCTACACTGTTAGTAATGTCATTATTTTTGTCGTTAATGTCATATTTAGCAATAATTAATACATTTTCTAAAGAATTTTGGGAGTTAGCCTCCTGCCTTTCTGACCCATTCATTCTTTTCCACCATTAACTGTTAAGTAGTTATATAAAGAACACAATAATCCATCTTTAGTCCTACATAATAATAAATGTCCAAGAAAGCCTCATTTACTGGCTTTGAAGGCACCCATTAAACTGGCTCCAGTTCCCTATTATCCATCTCTATTTCCCACCACTCCCTAAAAACCTTATATATAGACAAGGATTAGACCTTTCAAGTGAAAAAAAAAAAAAAGCACTATATCCCTTTGTTACGTTTTACTTTCTGCAAAACAAACACACAATATAACAGTTCTGGGGATTGCAAAATCTACAGTGACAATTCTTCTATTTAGCTTTTTCTTTTTTTTTTGGCCAAAGTAGTCATGATGTAATATTCATAGACATGGCATAGATGTCATTCCTACATCTATGCTATAACTCCATTATCTCAAACACTTTGATTTCTTGCTATTCAAATACAACACATTCTCAAGACTCACATGTCCCATGAGGTCTAGCTTCACTATCTAGTCTTCTTGTACCTTCTTTTCTAAAATACTTACATTTTTAATGAATGTATGTCACAGGTTAGCTTTAACGACTATCTTTCAGTGGTTTCTCTTTTACATTAGTCATGCGACGTTTAATGTTGAGGATATGTTCCGAGAAATACATTGTTAGGATGTTTTGTCATTGTGCAAATATCATAGAGTATACTTACACAAATCTAGATGGTACAGCCTACTATACACCTAGGTTATATGCTAGTAATCTTATGGGACCACCGTCATGTATGCAGCCTGTCATTGACCAAAACATTCTTATGTGGTCAATGACAGTAATGTATGGTGATTGATTTACACATCTCAGCTCAAATATCACTTCCTCAAAGAGATCTTATCTGATCTGATCAAAGAGTCTAAAATAATACCCCCAGCCAAAATCCCTATTACTGCCGTGATATTTTTTATTATTTTAACTGCATTTAAAACTCTCTGAAATCATCTCAATTATTTACTTGTTTATTTAGTGCCTTCCCCTTGTATAATGCAAATTTCATGAAAAAAATGATTTTGTCAGTCTTTTTTACTACTATTCCCCTGGATGTAGAACAGAGTCAGCTTCAAATCCTGATTCTGCCATACAGTCACACTCAACAGTGAAAAGCTAGAATTTTTTTCTCTAAGGTGAGAGGAAAAAAACACGGATACTACTTTTTTCACTTCTATGAAACATAGTGCTGGAAGTCGTAGCCAGAGCAATTAGTCAAGAAAAAGAAATAAAAGGCATCCAAATCAGAAAAGAAGTAAAATTGTCTGTGTTTGCAAATGACACAATCTTAACCATAGAAAACCCTAAAGCATTAAAAAAACTGCTAGAACTAATAAATGAATTCAATAAAGTTTCAGGATACAAAATCAATACAAAAATCATTTACATTTCTATATAATAAAAAGAAGCTACAGCCATACCTCGTTTTATTGTGCTCCACAGATATTGTGGTTTTTACAAAACCCTCCACCAGCAAAAAATGATTACAACTTGCTGAAGGCTCAGATGATGGTTAGCATCTTTTAGCAATAAAGTATTTTTTAATTAATCTGTACATTGTTTTTTTACACATGATGCTATTGTACACTTAATAGAGTACAGTATAGTGTAAACGTAAATTTATATGCACTAGGAAACCAAAACATTAACGTGACTTGCTTTATTGTGATATTTGCTTTATTGCAGTGGTCTGGAACCAAACTTGCAATATCTCCAAGGTATGTATCTGTATCTGAAAAGGAACTTAAGAACATAATACCATTTATAATTGCATCAAAAAGAATAAATTATCTAGGAATAAATTTAACCAAGAAGGTGAAAGAGCTGTACTTTGAAAACTGTAGGACATTGATGAAAGAAATTAGGAAGACAGTGGGAAAGGAGACTGTCTAGCTACCTAGCCTCCTGGTCTTTCAGTTCATCCCCAAAGGCTGAATTTCAACCTTGCCTCATACTGAGTGTTGAAAGACCAGTAGCACCCAGGCACCTGGGACAACTAGGAACAAAAGAGAAGGAGTGAGCATCCTCCTACAGCTGTCACTGTTTTGTGAGATTGGAAAAAGGCACAGAATCAAGGTTATTTCCCCGGGAGAGAATTAAGTCTTGTTTCCAGCCTTTCTGTGTGATTCCTAAGAGGCCGTTTCGCATTTTGTATCATACCAAGTATGAAAGACGTGCAGAACCCAGATACTTGAGACGGCTAGGAACAAAGGAAAAGGAGAGGGCATCCCTCTATAGCCAACACTGCTCAGCAAGATTGGGAAAAGGAGCTGTTTCATAAAATGCAGAGACACCAATGCAAACATACAAGCAACATGAAGAATAAAGAAAACATGACACATTCAAAGTAAAAAAAGAAATTTCCAGCAACCGACCCAAGAGAAATGGAGATTTATGAATTAGCTGACAAAGAACTCAAATTAATAATCTTAAAGAAGATCAGTAAGTTATAAGAGAACACTGATGGACTACTAAGTGAAATCAGAAAAATGATAAGGACAAAGTGAAAATATCAACAAGAATATAAAAACAATAAAGCATACAATACTTGAACTGAATAATTCACTAGAGGGGTTCAACACCAGACTTGAACAAGAAGAAGACAGATTTGGTGAAATTAAAGACAGGTCATTTGAAATTATCTAGTTAGGGGAGCATAAAGAAAACAGAATGAAAAGCAGTGAAGAAAGCCTAAGAATTATGGGATTCATCAGGGAAACCCAAATGCACGCTACGGGAATCTCAGAAGGAGAAGAGAGAGAAAGGGGCAGAAAGTCTACGTAAAGAAATAATGGCTGAAAACTTCCCAAATCTGGAGATAGATATGGACAACCAGATTCATGAAGCCTAAAGAATACCATTAAAATAAATCCAAGGAGATCTAAATTGACATACATTATAATCAAAACATCAAAAGTCAAAGACAGGGGCTGGCCCTGTGGCCTAGTAGTTAAGTTTGGTGCGCTCTGTTTCAGTGGCTCAGGATCGATTCTTGGGCACAGGCCTATACCACTCGTCAGTGGCCACGTTATGGTGGCAACCCACATACAAAATAGAAGACTGGCACAGATGTTAACTCAGGGCAATTCTTCCTCAAGCAAAAAGAGGAAGATTGGCAATGGATGTTAGCTCGGGGTGAATCTTCCTCACCAAAAAAAAAAAAAAAAAAAATCAAAGACAAAGGGGGGATTTGAAATCAGCAAGAAAAAAGTGACTTTTCATATACAAAGGAGTCCTCATGAAACTATCAGAAGATTTCTCAGCAGAAACTTTGCAGGCCAAAAGAGTAGGTTAATATATTCAAAGCTCTGAAAGTAAAACTTTCAACCAAGAATACTATACATAGCAAAGCTGTCCTTCAGAATTGGAGAGAAAAACAAAAAAAATAAAAACAAAAGCTGAGGGAGATCATCACCACTAGACCTGCCTTAAAAGACTTATTGGACACCCAGAAGAAGAGAGAGAGAAGATGGCAGAAAGCTCATTTAAAGAAATAATGGCTGAGAACTTCCCAAATCTGAAGAGAGATTTGGATATCCAAGTTCGTGAGGCTCATAGGTCTCCAAACAAATTCAACCTAAAGAGATCCTCTCAAAGACGCATTACATAAAACTGTCAAAAATCAAATACAAAGAGAGCATCTTAAAAATGGAAAGAGAAAAGATGCGTGTAACTTACAAGGGAACCTCCATAAGACTAACAGCAGATTTCTCAGCAAACAGCTTATAGGCCAGGAGAAAGTGGGATGATAAATTCAAAGTGCTGAGGGAAGAGAACTGCCAACCAAGAATGCTCTAACTGGCAAAAATGTCCTTCAGAAATGAGGGAGAGATAAATATTTTCCCAGACAAACAAAAGCTGAGGGAGTTAATCACTACTAGAACTGCCTCACAAGAAATGTGGAAAGGAGTTCTTCAAGCTGAAATGAAAAGACACTAATTCTTAACATGAAAACATGTGAAAATACACAACACACTGATAAAGGTGAGTATATTGTCAAATTCAGAATATTCTAATACTGTAATATGGTAGTATGTTAACCTCTTAACTCTAGTATAAATATTAAGAACAAAATTATTAAAATGAACTACAGCAACAGTAATTTGTTAATGAATACACCATATAAAAAGATGTAAATTGTGACATCAATATCATAAACTGGAGGGAGAGAGTAAATGTGTACTTTTTGTATGTGAGTGAGGTTAAGTTGCCATCATGTTAAAATAGACTATTATAAGTACAAGATGATTTACATAAGCCCTAAGGTAATCACAAACAAAAAACTTACAGTTGATACACAAAAGCCTGAACAGGCCAATAACAAGTAAGGAGATTAAATCAGTAATCAAAAACCTCCCAGAGACTGGCCCCATGGTATAGTGGTTAAGTGCACACGCTCCGCTGCTGGCGGCCCCCGTTCAGATCCCAGGTGCGCACTGACGCACTGCTTGTCAGGCCATGCTATGGCGCCATCCCACATAAAGTGGAGGAAGTTGGGCATGGATGTTAGCTCAGGCCCAGTCCTCCTCAGCAAAAAGAGGAGGATTGGCATGGATGTTAGCTCAGGGCTGATCTTCCTCATACACACAAAAAAAAAAACCTCCCAAAATGAAAAGCCCAGGACCAGATGGCTTCACTGATGAATTCTGCCAAACATTTAAAGAAGAATTAATGTTAATCCTTCTCAAACTCATTAAAAACGTAAAAATGGAAAGAACACTCCCAAACTTATTTTATAATGCCAGCATTACCCTGAAACTAGAGCCACACAGGGACACTGCAAGAAAAGGAAACTATAGGTTAATATCCCTGATGAACATAAAGGCAAAAATCCTCAAAAAATTTCTAGCAAACCATATTCAATAGCACACTAAAAGGATCACGCTTCATGATAAAGTGAGATTCAAGTATGATTCAACATATGCAAGTAATAAATAGAATATAACATATTAACAAAATGAAGGATAAAAATCATATGATTATCTCAATGGACACAGAAAAGGCATTTGAAAAGGTTCAACATCTTTTCATGATAAAAATATTCGACAAATTAAATATAGAAGGAATGTACCTCAATATAATAAAGACTATATTGAGAAGCCAACAGTAAATTTCATATTCAATAGTGAAAAACTGAAAACTTTTGCTTTAAGATCAGGAATAAGACAAGGATGCCCACTCTCGCCACTTCTTTTGAACAAAGTACTGGAAGTCCTAGCCAGAGCAATCAGGCAAGAAAAGGAAATATAAGGCATCCAGATCAGAAAAGAAGACGTAAAATTGCTCTGTTTGCATATGACATGATTTTATACATAAAAAACCTTAAAGATTCCACAAAAAAACTGTTATAACTGATAAATAAATTCATCAAAATTTCAGGATGCAAAATCAACGTGTAAAAATCAGTTGTGTTTCTACACACTAACAGCAAACTATCTGAAAAAGGTATCAAGTAAACAATCCCATTTATAGTAGCATCAAAGAGAATAAAACACTTAGGAATAAACCTAACCAAGGATGTGAAACACTTGTATACTGAAAAACTATAAAACATTAATATAAAAAATTAAAGCAGTTACAAATAAATGGAAAGATATTCAGTGTTCATGGATTAGAAGATTAATATTGTTAAAATGCCCAGACTACCCAAAGAGATCTACAGATTTAATGCAATCCCTATCAAAATTCCAGTCATAATTTTTACAGAAATAGAAAAAAATTCCTAAAATTCATCTGGATCCAGAAAAGACCCCAAATAGCCAAAGAAATCTTGAAAAAGAACAAAGCTGGAAGCATCGCACTTCCTAATTTCAAAAAATACTAAACTTACAATAACGAAAACAGTATGATACTGGCATAACAACAGAAATATACACCAATGGAACAGAACACAGAGTATAAAAATAAATCCATGTATATATGGTCAGCTAATATTTGACAAGGGTGCCGAGAATAAACAATGGGGAAAGAATAGTCTCTTCAACAAATGGTGCTGGAAAAACTGTATATTCACATGCAAAAGAATGAAATTGGACTCAAATCTTGCATCATATGTGAAAATTAACTTGAAATGGATTAAAGACTTAAATATAAGATCTAAAACTATAAAACTCCTTGAGAAAACATAGGAGAAAAACTTCTTGACGTCGGTCTTAGCAATGATTTCTTGGATTTGACACCAAAAGCACAGACAACAAACTAAAAATTAGATAATTGGGAATACATCACACTAAAAAGCTGCACAGCAAAAGAAATAATCAAGAGAGTGAAAAGGCAACATACAGACTGGGAGAAAATATTTGTAAGCCATTTATTCTGATAATGGATTAATACCCAAAATATATAAGAATCTCCTACAACTTAATAGTAGTTTGAATAGTGCCTGGGTTATATATGAAGGAGATTCATTGACTAATTTTAGGGAATGTTCTAGAGAGGCAGGGATCTGTTGGAACTTTCTCTAGGGACTAAAGTGCTGGCAGGGACTACTGTTTTTTTTAATCTCCTTCTACCTAGCTGGCCCAGCCCTGGCAGGTGCCATTTCTAACACTCTCTATCTACCTTGCTAGCACCACTTGCCCTACCTAGGCACTTGCCTGTGGACCAGCCCTGGTAGATGCCCCTCCAAAGCAGCTCCTGCCCTGCCCCACATGGTGGGTGGTTGTGGATGGCATCAGAGCCCCTCCAAAGCAGCTCCCACCCCATGGAGCAAGCTCCACTCATCAGTATGCCTACAGCAATTATGGCCCAGGCACAACAGAAGGGTGCATACAGCCTACACAGGGGACACACCTGGAGCACCTGGCTCTGGTGACCAGGGGGGATTGTGCTACTAAGTCCCACAGGACTCCTTCTACATAAGACCACCCCTTCAAGAATGGGAAACATAGCTGATCTACCTTATACATAGAAACAAACACAGATAATTAGGCAAAATGAGGACACAAAGGAATATGTTCCAAAAAAAAAAAAAAAAGCCAAGTAAAAACCTCAGAAAAAGAACTAAACAAAACAGAAACAATCAATCTACCAAATAAAGAGTTCAAAGTAATGGTCATAAAGATGATCACTGAAATGAGAAGAATGGATGAACACAGTGAGAACTTCGACAAAGAGACAGAAAATATACAAAAAGAACCAATCAGAGCCAAAGAATACAATAACTGAAATGAAAAATACGCTAGAGGGAATCAATAGCAGATTAGATTATGCAGAACAACAAGTCAAAAATCTGGAAGACAGGGTAGCGGAAATCAACCAATTAGAACAGCAAAAAGA
Organism: Diceros bicornis minor; assembly: GCF_020826845.1. Taxonomy (NCBI): domain Eukaryota; kingdom Metazoa; phylum Chordata; class Mammalia; order Perissodactyla; family Rhinocerotidae; genus Diceros; species Diceros bicornis. The sequence goes on along the minus strand of NC_080772.1, from coordinate 26,983,453 downwards.
AAAAAGAACCTAAAAAATAAAGAGAGCTGGGCCGGCCCCGTGGCTTAGCGGTTAAGTGCGTGCGCTCCGCTGCTGGCGGCCCGGGTTCGGATCCCTCGCGTGCACTGACGCACCGCTTCTCCAGCTATGCTGAGGCCGCGTCCCACATACAGCAACTAGAAGGATATGCAGCTATGTCATACAACTATCTACTGGGGCTTTGGGGAGAAAATAAATAAATAAATAAAATTATATTAAAAAAAGGGGAAATACGTTAAAGTTTTTAAAAAAAATAAAATAAAATAAAGAGAGCTTAAGGGACCTCTGGGATAATATCAAGTATATTAACATTCACATTATAGGGATCCTAGAGGGAGAAGAGAGAGAGAAAGGGACGGAAAACCTATTTGAAGAAATAATGTGTGAAAACTTCCTCAATCTGGCAAAGGAAATAGACATTCAAGTCTAAGAAGCACAGAAAGTCCCAAATAAGAAAGCCTGGAGAGACCCACATCAAGACACGTTATAATTAAAATATCAAAAGTCAAAGATAAAGAGCAAATCTTAAAAGCAGCAAAAGAAAAACAACTAGTTATGCACAAGGGAACTCCCATAAGATTATCAGCTGATTTTTCAGTAAAAGCTTAACAGGCCAAAGGCAGTGACACAGTATATTCAAAGTACTGAAAGAAAAAAACTTACAACCAAAAATACCCAGCAAGATTATCATTCAGAATTGAAGAAGAGATGAAGAGTTTCCCAGACAAGCAAAAGTTAAAGGAGTTCCTCACCACTAAACCAGCATTTCAAGAAATATTAAAAGGACTTCTTTAAATGGAAAAGAAAAAGCCATAACTAGAAATAAGAAAATTATGAAAGCAAAAATATCACTGGTAATGACAAGCATATAGTAAATGTAGCAGATGATCCTTCTATATAGCTAGTTTGAAGGTTAAAAGACAAAAGTAGTGAGAGCATCTATAGCTACAATAACTAGTTAAGGGAAACACAAAATAAAAAGATGTAAAATATGACATCAAAAATGTAAATGTGTGGGGGGGAATAAAAATGTAGTTCTTTTAGAATGTGCTCAAACTTAATTGACTATCAACTTAAAATAGACTGCTACATACATAAACTGCTGTATATGAACCCCATGGTAACCACAAACAGAAAACCTGTAACAGATGCCCAAAATATAAAGAGAAAGTAATACAAACAAAACACTAAAGAAAGTCATTAAATCACAAGGGAAAAAAGCAAGAAAAGAAGAAAGGAAAAGAGAAGAACTACAAAAACAACCAGAAAACAGTTAACAAAATAATAATAAGTACATACCTATCAATAATTATTTTAAATGTAAATAGACTAACTGCTCTGAACAAAAGACATGGGGTGGCTGAATGGACGGATAAACAAAACCCATATATATGCTGCCTACAAGAGACTCATTTGAGATTTAAAGACACACACAGACTGAAAGTGAAGCAATGGAAAAAGCTATTCCATGCAAATGGAGATAAAAAAAAAGCTGGAGTAGCAATCTTATGTATCTGACAAAATAGACTTAAAACAAAGACCATTGCAAGAGACAAAGAAGGGCATTACATAATAACAGAGGGATCAATCCAACAAGAGGTTGTAACACTTGTAAAGATCTATGCACCCAATATGGGAACACCTGAATATATAAAGAAAATATTAGCAGATATAAAAGGAAAAATTGACAGTAATACAATAATAGTGGGGAACTTTAAGACCCCACTAACATCAATGTATAGATCATCCAGATAGAAAATCAAAAAGGAAGCATTGGCCTTAAATAACATATTAGAACAAATAGACTTAATAGATATCTACAGAACATTCCATCCAAAAACAACAGAATACACATTCTTTTCAAGTGCCCATGTAACCTTCTCCAGGATAGATCATATACTAGGCCACAAAACAAGTCTCAATAAATTTAAGATAATTGAAATCAAATAAAGCATCTTTTCTGACCACAATGATGTGAAACTAGAAATCAATTACAAGACAAAAACTGGAAAAAACACAAACATGTGGAGGCTAAACAGCAAACTACTAAACAACCAATGGGTCAAAGAGGAAATCAAAAAATACCTTGAGACAAATGAAAATGGAAAGGCAATGTTCCAAAATCTATGGGACACAACAAAAGTAGCTCTAAAAGAGTTTATAGCAGTACAGGCCTACCTTAGCAAACAAGAAAAATCTCAAATAAATGATTTAACCTTACACCTAAATGAACTAGAAAAAGAAGAACAAACAAAGGTAAAAGTTGAAGGAAGAAAATAACAAAGATCAGAGTGGAAATAAATGAAAGAGAGCCTAAAAACAAAAACAGAAAAGATCAATGAAACTCAGAGCTGGTTCTTTGAAAAAATAAAATTGATAAACTTTTAGCCAGACTCATCAAGAAAAAAAGAGAGAGGGCACAAATAAATAAAATCAGAAATGAAAGAGAGGATGTTACAACTGACACCACTGAAATACAGACAATCAGAACAGATTACTATGAACAATTATACACAAACATATTGGATAATCTAGAAGAAATGGATAAATTCTTAGAATCATACAACCTTCCAAAACTGAATCAAGAAGAAATAGAGAATTTGAATAGACTGATCACTGGTAAGGAGATAAAAACAGTAATCAATACCTCCCCAAAAGCAAAAGTCCAGCACCAGATGGCTCCACAGGTGAATTCTACCAAACATTTAAAGAAGAGTTAATACCCATCCTTCTCAAACTTCCAAAAACTGAAGAGGAAGGAACATGTCCAAACTCATTCTATGAGGCCAGCATTACCTTAATACCAAAACCAGAGCAAGATACTATAAGAAAAGAAAATTGCAGGCCAGTATCCCTGGTGAACATAGATGCAAAAATCCTCAACAAAATGTTAGCAAACTGAATTCAACAATACATTAAAAGGATCATACATTGTGATCAAGTGATATTTTATCCCAAGGATGCAAGGATGGTTCAATATCCACAAATCAATCAAGGTGTTACACAACATTAACAAGATGAAGGGTAAAAATCATATGATCATCCTAACAGTTGCATAACAAGCATTTGACAAAATTCAGTATCCATTTATGATAAAAACTCTCAACAAAAGTGTATAGACAGAGCATACTTCAACATAATAAAGGCCATATATGACAAACCCACAGCTAACATCATACTCAATGTTGAAAAGCTAAAAGCATTTCCTGTAAAATCAGGAACAAGACAAGGATACCCATTCTTGCCACTTTTATCAGCATAGTATTGGCAGTCCTAGCCACAGCAATCAGTCAAGAAAAAGAAATAAAAGGCATCCAAATTGGAAAGGAAAAAGCAAAACTGTCAATATTCACAGATAACATGATAGTATATATAGGAAAACCTAAAGACTCCACCAAAAAATAGTAGAACTAATAAATGAATTCCGTAAAGTTTCAGGATACAGTATCAATATACAGAAATCTGCTGAGTTTCTATAGACTAAAAACAAAAAATCAAAAAGAGAAATTAAGAAAAAAATTCCATTTACAATCTCAACAAAAAGAATAAAATACCTAGGAATAAATTTAACCAAGGAGATGAAAAACTTGTACTGTGAAAACTATAATATATTGATGAAAGAAATTGAAGACGACACAAATAAATGGAGAGATATACTGTGCTCATGGATTGCAAGAATTAATATTGTTAAAATGTCCATATTACCAAAAGTAATCTATAGATTCTATACAATCCCTATCAAAATACCAATGGCATTTTTCACAGAACTAGAACAAATAATCCTAAAATTTATGTGGAACCACAAAAGACCTGAAAAGCCAAAGCAATCTTGAGAAAGCAGGACAAAGCTGGAGGTATCATGTTCTCTGATTTCAAACCATTCTACAAAGCTATAGTAATTAAAACTGTATGATATTGAAAGAAAAACAGACACACAGATCAATGGAATAGAGATCCCAGAAATAAATCCACACATAGATGGTCAATTAATCTAGGCAAGAACATACAATGGGTAAAAGATAGTCTCTTCTATAAATAGTGTTGGGAAAACTGGACAGCTACATGCAAAAGAATGAAACTGGACCACTTTCTTATACCACATACAAAAATAAATTCAAAATGGATTAAAGACTTAAATGTAAGACCTGAAGCTGTAACACTCCTAGAAGAAAACATGGGCAGTCAGCTCTTTGATATTGGTCTTAGCGATATTTTTTTGGATCTGTCTTTTCAGGCAAATGCAAAAAAGCAAAAATAAAGAAATGGGACTACATTAAACTAAAAAGCTTTAGCACAGTGAAGGAAACCATCAACAAAACAAAAAGGCAACCTACTGAATGGAAAAAGCTGTTTGCAAATGATATATCCCATAAGGGGTTAACATCCAAAATATATAAAGAACTCGTAAAACTCAACATCAAAAAAACAATCCAATTTAAAAATGGGCAGAGGACCTGAATAGGCATTTCCCAAAGAAAATGTGGCAAACAGACATGAAAAGATGCTCAACATCACTAATCATCAGGGAAATGCAAATCAAAACCACAGTGAGATATCCCCTCACACCTGTCAGAATGGCTATTATCAAAAAGACAAGAGATAACAAGCATTGGTGAGGATATGGAGAAAAAGGAATCCGTGTACAGTGTTGGTAGGAAGGTAAATTGGTGCAGTCACTATGGAAAACAGTACAGAGGTTGCTCAATATATTAAAAATAGAACTTCCATATGATCCAGAAATTCTACTTCTGGGTATTTACCCAAAAAGAACACTAATTCAAAAAGATATATGCACCCCTATGTTCATTGCAGCATTATTTACACAAATTTCCAAGATATGGAAGCAACCCAAGTGTCCATTGATAGATGAATGGATAAAGAAGATGTGCTAGATGTGTACAGTGGAATATTACTTAGCCATAAAAAAGAATGAAATCTTGCCATTTGCAACAACATGGATGGACCTAGAAGATACTATGCTAAGTGAAATAAGTCCAACAAAGACAAATACTGTATAATTTTACTTATATGTGGAATCTAAAAAACAAATGAACAAAAAACAAAACAGAAACAAACTCATAGATAGAAAGAACAAACTAGTGGTCACTACAGGAGTAGGGGTAGGGGAATGGGCAAAATAAGTGAAGGACGTTAAGAGGTATAAACTTCTAGTTATAAAATAAATAAGTCATGGGGATGTAATGTACAGCATAGAGAATATAGTCAATAATATTGTAATAACTTTGTATGGTGACAGACTATTACCAGACTTACTGTGGTGATCATTTCATAATGTATAATGTCAAATCACTACGTTGTACACCTGAAACTAATACAATATTACATGTCAAGTATACTTCATTAAAAAAAATGAAAAGAATTGAAATCCAAATCGTAATGAGATATCTGCACTTCCGTGTTCATTGCATTGTTATTCACAATAGCCAAGATATGGAAACAACTCCAATGTCCATTGAGAGATGAATGGATAAAAAAAAATGTGGGCAAATATAATCAATAGAATATTATTCAGCCTTATAAAGGAAGGAAACCTTGCCATTTGCAACAACATGGATGAACCTAGAGGACATTATGCAAAGTGAAATAAGCCAGTTACAGAAGGACAAACACTGCACTATTTCATTTATATGAGGTATCTAAAATAGTCAAAACCTAGAAACAGCGAATAGAATGGTGGTCACCAGGGGCTAGGGGCTGGGGTAAATGGGGGATTGTTTTTCAATGGGTATAAAGTTTCTGTTACACAAGACGAATAAGTTCTAGAGACCTGCTGTACAGCATAGTACCTATAGTTAATCGTATGGTGTTATGAACTTTAAAATATGTTTGGAGAATAGATTTCATGTTAAGTGTCCCAACCTCCGCCCAACCCCCGAAAAAAAACTCACAAAAGAGAACAAGGAAATTTTTGGAGGTGACAGATATGTTTGGTACCTTGGCTTTGGTGATGGTGTTACAGGTATATGCATATGTTCAAACTCGTCAAGATGTATACATTAAACGTGTGCAATATTTTGTATATCACTTGTATCTCGATAAAGATTTTTTTAAAAAAAAGGTTGATTGGAAGGTCTGGGGTGTTTAAGCCCTGCACGTTTCAAAGAAAGGTCTGGCCCTTGACCTAGTCCTGAGAGGTAACTTCTAAGCCCTTGGGATATCCTACCTGATAATGATATCCTTATTTACCTGGGGTCTTGGGACACATTAGACAGTTTATGTCAACAGTCTAATTTACAGTGGAGGCCTTAGGCCGTGCAGAATGTGTTTGACCTCTGGAGGGGCTGCAGATTGAGTAACTAATATCAGACATGTGGTACTCCTTGCCTATCACCAATAAAAACCCTGGACTCAAGGCTTGGATGAACTTCCCTGGTTGGCAATACCCAGTATGTGTTGTCACACATCGCTGCTTGAATCGTTAAGTGCTATCCATATGACTCCACTGGCAGAGGACACCTGGAAACTTCTGCCTGGTCTCCCCTGGGCTCTGCTCTATGCACCTTTTTCTTTTGCTGACATTGATCTGTATCATCTTACTGCAATAAACCATAGCCAAAAGTATAACAGCTTTTCTGGGCTCTGTGAATTCTTCCAGTGAGCAATCGAACCTGAGGGTGGTCTTGGGAGCCCTGGACATACTATGGCATTCGTAGACTAACACTGCTTCCTGAGTTTTAGCAGTGTTATAGTGTATTGCAAACTTTTAAATCTTCCTTTTCTTTCCCCTGTTGCCTCAACATCCCCACAAACAGGCTGCGTGCACCCTGCCCAGGTGACCAGGTGTACCAGTGTGATAAAGATGGCCCTTCCCTACCCCTTCCTGCCCTCCCCTGTCCATGACCCAGTAACATTCAAACACATCAATAAACTCCCCTCATGGCTTTTCTTGTGTATTTCTCCTTGACTTTCAATAAAAGCACTTGCCCATGGGTCCTCACTCTATTTGGTTGACCCTGCTCCCTTGTCATTCTCCCAACCCCACCCCATGTGGTCCCTTGGGCATGCAGTAACTCTGTATCTCTAGGGCTTGTGAGTATAATAAACTTTGTTTTCCTGCACCTTTCCTGTGTTCCTTCTTGTGACCACATCTGACTGACCATCCCATATAAGAACACAGAACACATAGATACATATGGATAGGAGCTCAGAGATGTAATCTTAAGAATTTTTATTAGCGTTTTGTTGTTGTTGGTGGTGGTTTATTTGCTTGTCTATTTTTTTCCTGGAAATAGGTGTCTTAAACCCTCACTATAGCTTCTGTTTTCACAAGTAAGTAGAGGGGAATTGCTTTGAGACAGTTTATCGGCTCTGACTGCTTATCGCAATATGACTACTTGCAATTACTTCAAATCCTAGAGATGGTTCCTCAGCACTCGCCACCTAAAAATGTAACACAATCCAAGTGTAAATATAGCTTTAGGGCAAAAAATGATAATTTAATGAGTGACATCTATACAAATGGATAATCCTAATTTTTGCTATTCTTTCAAAACGTAATGTGAACCTACATAAAAGCACATAATGTATACATAAAATCTAGGATCTTTGGACTTATAAATGTCAACAGAGATAATATCACATACTTCTTTCATATACAGATTGTCTTTCAGTTTAAATAAATGACTGTATTAGTATTCAATTTTTAAGCCATGCAAGCTTGTGAACATTGCGATGCTTAACAATATTTAAAACATATTTAATGGAACAAAGATATTATATATCTTTTGGCTGGGTTTCCATATACTCCATAGCAGCTTTTACTATTGTTATGGAGACTGTACTCCCTGATTTTCAAAGAATTTATAAATCCAATTAATTTCATCATCAATTTTTAAAATTGTCACTCTTTTGAAATATGCCCCCAACATGGTCCCATCATTTTGGGGCCAGCATGCTAAATAATCCATATTTAGAAGTGTCAAAGAGGGATGAAATAAAAAAAGATACATATTTTATGTATTCAAGTATATGTACACATTTTATATCACCTGCAGGGATTTTTCCATTACAATCTGATCAAAGATCACTCAATAAAGCAACACCAATCCCTAGAGAACTTTCAGGCTTGTCTTTGAAATATAACGTTTTAAGCCATGACAAAAAGTAGTAACTAGACAAAAAGAAAAAATGCAGCAACCAAAATAACTCCTTTTAAATGTAAAATGCAAGGAAATGGGAGATATATATATATTTAATGAAAAATGAATCCCCAAATAAACATTTTTTCCTCAATTTGATTTGAACTTGATGATTCACAGAATTGATGATTCACAGATGCACAGATGAATTCACAGAATTCACAGAACTTGATGATTCACAGAATTCACAGAATTACCAATACAGGTAAGTATAACATAGCTATCTCACTTGTAAAAATATTGCCAGTTCTGAAAAGTCAATTCAATTACCTGTCCTTTAATATTTTTTAATCACATAGAGATCAATGTCTAGTTGTGAAACTTGTTTTTGTAATTTACCTTTTTATTCAGCTTCTATTGTATATGCTATCAGGTTAAAAGTTCTAATTCCAATCTTTATCTGGGGATTAAATGCAAGGGGGAAACAAAAATATAACAATTTTTACGGGATGTAGCAACGTATATTTTTGTCAGAAGCTAAGAGTTCCACAAAGATATATTTTAAAGTGATTTTTTCTCTGACAGATTCAGCAAAGCCAACTAAATTATCTAAAAGCTACCTAGGGAAGTATGCAGTTTAGGAGAGTTAAGAAGGATTAACAAATAAAATATAGCAAAAAAATAAAGCAAATAGAAAATTCACTAAAATGCAAATTGATGCCTAAGAATTATGTTATATGCCTAGTGAATAGATACAGAGGTCATCTGAGTAGTTGGGCAACGATAAAAGAAAAGGAAAGAAGTGGAAAAGAAGAGAAAGTCTGAAAATGGAAAGAATTTCAAAAGCTGAGTCTCTAAAAAATTGAAATTTTAGAAATAGTTATTTTAGTTGATACAATTTGAAACAATTTTGATAGGCTGTCAAAATTTTGCATTGTAATTTTCAGGGCATATTTGTAATAATTCTAACATTTTAATTCCAGCAATAAATCTTTTAAGGCATTTCAACATCTTTTTTTTCATGAAAACAAAATTGTATCCTTCTGCAAATATTGACTACTTAAAGGGAAATTCCTCTAAGTGACATTTTTTTCTAGTAAAACAAGTACATTTCATTAAAAATTTTTAATAACAAGTAAATTCATCCTAAAATGGCATCTGCCTAGCAATTTCCAATATTGTTTCACTTCTCACTAAAATTCATAGAAACAGACTGAGAAAAAAAGAAATCTCACCATTGGACTGCCTTATTCCATAATATTGGAAATTTCCATCTGCCTTAGAGTAAAATGGAGATTTCTTCCCTTGATGGAGAAAAATGTACTCAGGTTTTGCCTCATGGAACATCTACAGAATGATTTAGGTTAAAAAATTGGAAAATAACTTTTCCCTGTCTCTCAAGTCCCAGATATCCAGCAGTCTATGTCTGTAACAGAAACTGGACCATTCTACTCTAATGCCACAGGTATAAGTCTCTGAGGTAACCAGAGGAAGTTTCCAAATGCTTTGGTGCCTCTTTCAACACCTAGGGAAAACATTTTCCTAAAAAGAACTAAGCACGTAGAATAGATGGCAATAGTGATCGGATGTGTGTCTCCCTAGGACAGTCTCCATAGACAGAAAAATCCCTGAAGCGTGGGTTGCTGGAATTGAAGTTTACTATAGACTTTAGAAGTTACGGTGATTGAATCGTCAGATGGTTAGGGCAGGAAAAGCAAGTCATCACAAGAGGGCAAAGGGGTGCTAATGCAGTCCACTCAAATCAGGAAACTGTATACGACGTTGTGAGAATTGTTACCTTTCAACAGTAGACCCGAGAAAAACATCTGACCAAAAGATGAGAAAGACTCTGAATGCATTATTGTCTCTAGACCAGGCGACCAGTGCCCGATCCCTGGGCCTTGTGCCTTAGAGAGCTCTTCTCTCATCTTCCTTCAACTGTGGCACTAACAGTGCATAAAGTGGTGCAAAGGGCATAGGTCTAGCAGGTCAGTAAATGTGAGTTCTGCCATTAATTGGTTGGATGACCATCAGTAGATCACGTTACATTACAGTCATGTGCCACATAATGACATTTTGGTCAATGATGGACTGTATATATGATGATGGTCCCATAAGGTTAGTACTGTATAGCCTAAGTGTGTAGTAGGCTATACCATCTATGTTTTGTAAATACACTCTATGATGTTTGCACAATGACGATGTTGCCTTTCTCAAAACGTATCCCTGTCATTAAGCGATGCATAACTGTACTTACATTCAGTTCCTTTATTTTTAAATCAAGATTTTAAGATTAGCTGTCCATAAGTGCGTGGCTTTATTTCTGGGCTCTCAATTCTGTTGCATTGATCTGTGTGTCTGTTTCTTTCTGCCAGTACCATGCTATTTTAATTACTATAGCTTTGTAGTATATTTTGAAATCAGGCAGTGTGATACTTCCAGATTTGTTCTTTTTTCTCAGGATAGCTTTGGCTATTTAGGGCCTTTTGCTGTTCAATATAAATTTTAGGATTCTTTGTTCTGTTTCAATGAAGAATGTCATTGGGATTCTGATTGAGATTGCACTGAATCTGTAGATTGCTTTAGGTAATATGGACATTTTAACTATGTTTATTCTTCCAATCCATGAGCATGGAATATCTTTCCATTTCTTTATGTCTTCTTCAATTTCTTTCAATAATGTCCTATAGTTTCCAGTGTATAGATCTTTCACCTTCTTGGTTTAACTTATTTCTAGGTGTTTTATTCTTTTCATTGCAATTGTAAATGGGATTGTATTCTTGATTCCTCTTCCTGCTGAAAACTCTGATTTGAAAAGGTGTATGCACCCCTATGTTCATTGCAACATTATTCACAATAGCCCAGACTTGGAAGCAAACCAAGTGCCCATCAATAGGGGAATGGATAAAGAAGATGTGGTGTATATGCAATGGAATACTACTCAGCCATGAAAAAAAGAAAAAATCATGCCATTTGTGACAATATAGATGGCCCTTGAGGGTATTATACTAGGAGAAATATGTCAGACAAAGACAAATACTGTATTATTTCACTCATATGTGGAAGATAAACAAATAAACACATAGATAAGGAGAACAGATTGGTGGTTACCAGAGGGGAAGGGGGTGGGCGGAGGATAGAAGGGATAAAGGGGCACTTATGTGTGGTGACAGTTGGAAACTAGACTTTTGGTGGTGAACAGGATGCAGTCTATACAGACTGAAATATAATAACGTGCACCTGAAATTTACACAATGTTATAAACCAATGCGACCTCAATAAAATAATTTTGAAAAGAAGATTTTAAGGTTCCTCTGAGTTTAAAAATAATATATCTTTTAACATAAAATTGGCATAGCTGCTACAGTCTTCTAGAGCCAGTATGATAATGAGAGTTTCCTTCCATCCCATGTTTCACTTGACCTCTGCCAACACCTTGATTCTTCTGTGTTTTTTACCTGGTGGAGTGACCCAAATGTTTATTTTCAAAGGTTCTAGATCCTCACTCATTCATTCAATACTGTTAATGTTAATAAGCAAATAATCACATTAAATTACACTGACCAACTTAGTAACCTTCTTTTCTATTGATTTATAGGCATTAATGCCACAAATGGCCAGGGAGCAGCCTCAAGTTCCAATTTAATGGAACTGTGGTTGTATTCCTTGATGGAAGCTTCCTTCTTTGGAAACAAAGGGTTCCATACCTACCAATCCCAAGGCTGAGGAATTAGGAAGAATCACTTAAAGAGAAGGTTGTTAGATACAATAGTAAAAAGGCACTCCTACCATCATTCTTTGGTTTCAAGCTCTGTGTGTAATAGCCATGGTGGAAATAGCACTATATTGGTTTCTAGTTTGAGGGATATACCACACCTTGTAGGAAAACCCCCACCTAGTATGTACTGTTCAAAATTCTGCCCAGTGGAAACATTTACCTTCACAATTGTGTTTCAGGGTTACCCTGGACAAAGCTGTTGGACAGTTTAGACAGTAGACATCCAGTTCTGGCTAGTGTCAACACACCAGGCAGATCCATCTGTAAATGAGGCCTCCAAATATTCCTCCTTTGTAAACTGATCATAGGAACTATCCAAAAGCCAAAGGAGAGGTCAGAGAAGGATATAACAAAGTATCAAGGGAAGGTACCATGAGGGTCTGAACCAACTACTTGTGCAATTTACTTGTGTCTTCTGGATCTAGATGGACTGAGTGTCTCTCTTAACATCCCAAATTAATGGTGGTGCATGCCCAACTTAATAATTTATTGGAATAGAAAACAATGAGTTTGTGATAGGCAACTTAGGTTTAATGCTTACCTAATGTCCTTCAGTCAGGTGTTCAGTCTTTAACAGGGCCCGTTAGCCAGGAGCTACTTCTCAAATGGAGAACCATTGTTGACAGAGGATGACAAGACATTGCAACAAATTATGGATCTGTCCATTGTTTCTCCTATTGGGGCACAGCAGAGACTCCATAAAGCATCCCTAAGTGCAAAAGACACTTGAAGTATCCTTGGTCATAAGACTCAAGTCGAGGTTGCTGCATAAGCTTATATATTACTCAAAAAAGAGGTCAGAGCAGTATACCCAAATGTGCTACATATTGCCTTGAAAATACAAAAGGCCCATGTCTCTTTATTTGTAGTGGGCTGTACAAAGTACAGCAACTTGCCTTTGACATTTGGAAGGTTTATTGCAGCAAACCCCAGAAAACTAAACCTCACTTCACTGATGTGGCAGGAGTCAGGAGTTTCTCCTGCCTTAATGTATCACCCTCTAGCATGCTTGTACTTTTACAAGGTATTTAGGATATCTACTAGTTCTTGCTTCTCAAGTCCAATTAGCATATCTTCATTTAAAAAAATGAACCAGCATGGAGTTCTGTGGAATATCAAGGTTGTCAAGATTTCTACCGATTATATTATAACCAAACACAGAGTTGTTTATGTTTCAAATGTAATTTAAAACAGTGAAGACATACTCCTCTCCTACCCTGGTGAAAGTGGTCTCTTGATTGTCCTTATTAATATGGTTAGAGAAAACTCTTTCGAAGTCAATAGCTGCAAACACGTGCCAGAAGCTATGTTGTTTGCTCGGCAATGAGAACATAGATACCGTATCTGAAATGGTAACTTCAATTGAAATCACTACCTTCTTAAGGTTTATTATAACCTCCAATCATTCCTAAGACCCATTTGGTTCTTGCACTGACCCACAGGAGTGTAAAATGGACGTTTGCTAGGTACCATCACCTTTGGCATCTTTGGTTTGTGATGCGGGTACTAATCCCAATAATTCTCTGAGAAATGACTCTTGATTTAGTATTATGTAGCGTAGGAGGAGAGGAAAGCTAATGGGGGTGGTGGTGGAGGTGGCATTTCAAGGGGCTTCTGCTTTAGTTCTTCCTACTATAACTGCCCTTACTCCATAAGTCAAGGAACCACTGTGGACCATTATATCTTTTCCAATTGCACATTCAGGAGCTATGAACATAACCAAAAGATGGTTCTGCATACCTTTTGAACCATAGTGACAGGAGATTCAGCCAAGGCTCACAAGCCCTCATGCTGTCCAGTGGATCACAGTAGCTGTTTTAAGTCTCCAGGTATCTTTGTTAACTTAGACTTATGATATTAATACCACAAGCCCACACCCAGAAGGAATGATTAATTCGTTTTCATACTATGCCAAATAATTAATATTTTAATGGGCTATTTAGGTATGCTTTTTTGGTTATCTCTATATCTTACCTGTTTTCTGATACACATAATATTTTTAAATGATAAATTATACAGTCACAGTCACGCATCGCTTAACGACAGGGATATATTCTGAGAAATGTGTCGTTGGATGATTTCATCAATGTGCAAACATCATAGAGTGTACTGAAGGGAAACAAAATTTGCCACCCCAAAATATGTGTCTTTTACATGAGGATTATTGTAGGATGATTATTTTTAAGAAACAAAAGACTCAGTTTTTCTTGTTACCTCTCTCTTAATTACCTAAAAGAACTCAGGAAGCAAGCTATTACCTTAGCATAACATGAACTAGGTGGTGGACACGGAGGAACCTAGAAAAGGTTGTTCGTTGGGTTCCACTCCATGTTCTTTTTTCTGTTTGGCCAAATAAACACATGTTTTCCAAATGTTTGCTCTCTTTCACCTATCTGTGAACTGCCTTCCTTCTCTTTGAAGTCTCTGACTCTCCCTACCTCTAGCATCTTCTTCTGTCTTTAGCTGAGGATGGTATTTAAGGTGAGGGCTTCAGCCATTTTGGCTAGTTACTCAGTTTTCCTGGATTTCTCCCATGTATACATGTTATTAAACTTTTGTTTGTTTTTTTCCTGTTAATTTGTCTCATCAGTTTAATTCTTAGACCAGCCAAAAGAACCTAGAAGTATAGAGGAAAATTTTTTCCTCCTCTACGGTACTTACACAAATATAGATGGTATAGCCTACTATTCAGCTAGGCTATATAGTACTAATCTTATGGGACCACCATCGTATATGCAGTCCATCATTGGCTGAAATGTCATTGTGCAGTGCATGGCTGTATATATAATTAACAGTTATTTTTAAATTGAGTGAATTAGTCTACTCACCAAATAGGCTCTTTTTTTCCTTTCTTTTTGCAAGTTTTAATCCTTTCCTTGATCTTAGCAATAGCCTACTAGAAGTAAGTTGCAAATGTAAATAGAAAGTTTTTAATATTCAAAATATAAAAAAAGATCATCAGATTCATTAAAACAATATTTAGACACTCATAGAACTAGTATTTGCCATATTTTAGGATGACAAATCAATTGCAAATGATGTAATAGAATAGTAATGAATGAACGGAGTATTGTTTGAGAACAATTCTGGAGATGTATTTGGCCTCAGCCGGAAATTTCTCTCTGATTATTTGGTGATACCCAGTCATGGACATTGGAGAGAGTACTGTTGACCAGTATTTGCATATCTCATCCAGGCCTTAATGAGTCTATCGTAAGAACTTTCTATTTTGTGACATGATCTTATATAAATATTGCATATGCTATTCTGTCTAAAAACAGAGGTGGATTTTTTTTATTAGAAATATTTGCATGCCTAAAATGCATCAGAATATATCAAATAATCTGAAGACAGGAAAATGAGAGTGTGACCTTTTTTTTCTTTTTTTCCTGACTTTATATACTTCGAACTTTATGTAGCATCTGTATGATGTGGGAAGTTTGGGAAAACATTAGTGACACTAATGTTTTGGACAGAAGAGTAACGATCTGACATAGACCACTGCACAGGGCTTGAATTGAGCACTGTTTTCCTTTTGGGCCAATGACCACAATTCACATTCTGCAGTGCCTTGAAAATGTTATGTTTAGTAATATAGGTGAAACACTGTTTAGTTAGGCTGTCAAAATATCTTCTATCAGCCTGTGATTTAGTTTCTCATATTGTCTCATGGGAAATGGAGACTTCTCGCACACTTTTATTTATTTATTTTTTTTATTTTTTTAATTTTTTGTTTATTGCAGTAACATTGGTTTATGACATTGTAAAAATTTCAGGGGTACATCATTGTACTTCTATTTCTGCATAGATTACATCTTGTTCACCACCAAAATACTAATTACAACCCATCACCACACACATGTACCGAATTATCCCTTTCACCCTCCTCCCTCCCCCCTTCCCCTCTGGTAACCACCAATCCAATCTCTGTCTCTATGTGTTTGTTTATTGTTGTTATTATCTACTACTTAATGAAGGAAATCATACGGTATTTGACCTTCTCCCTCTGACTTATTTCACTTTGCATTATACCCTCAATGTCCATCCATGTTGTCACAAATGGCTGGATTTCATCGTTTCTTATGGCTGAGTAGTATTAATGGATAAAGAAGCTGTGGTATATATACACAATGGAATACTACTCGCACACTTTTAAATGTCAAAATAAATTCAGAACTATCGGAATGCCTCAAACATATTTCCTCAAATTAAATAACTTGCTTCACATATCAACATCAGGTGCCATTTGGGCTGTATTTATGACTCCTGATTAAGAGAAGTCTTTTGATGTGAAGGTTTCAGACATTTTATTAAGATCATATTTTAATTTTCTTCTCTTTTCTATGTCTGTAGATGATGTTATTTAATATCCTTTCTTTAGAATACCCCGGGTGTTATCATAATTTCTTTGATTAAGATTTAACTTGAGTAGATCAGAGGTGATACTGTTAAGTGTAAGAATCTACAAGAATTAATCACTTATCTTTTATCACAGTCTTATCAAGGGCATTTAACAAAACCTCTTGTCCAATGAGATATCTAAGTTATTTTCAGGTTGAATTTATCAACTGATAATAGTATAAAACCCACTTGAGAGATTCAAACTGCTATTTCACAAAAATTCAGCATTAAAAAAATTCTATTTAGGTAACATTTTTATGCCAAAACTTTACTTTTTGTTTTGATGATCTAATACCTTGATAGCATACTATTAACAACAAGAAAATTCTGGGCCAGTTACTTGATAATAAAATAATCTCTCTGAAGATTGTCACATAACTTTTAAATCCAATGTTTACAAATAATCCCTTGAACCAGAATAAAGAGAGTTTTTGGCAAATATTCCTAGTATTTTAAAATATTTCTCCTCTTTATATTTTGGGGAGTGGATGTTTGTTTACCTTTTTGCACACCCATTCTCCAATACTCCTTTATCCATTTGGAGATTTTCCCACCTAATGAGAAAGAGCCTTACTTCACATCATATTCTTAAATTCTATGCTTTATTGCCTGCCATTGTAGAAAATTTTTTCAATGGAAGGAGGAAGCAGAAAATACTGATTGTAAGCTAATTATGGAAGTAGCAGATCTATCTCCTTAGAGCAATTCCTGATCCTCCACCAGGACTTAAACTTCTCTTTCCTTGGCTTCCCTATCTGTTTCTCTCTTCAGAGCCATATACTTTCTACTTTATTTTTGAACATGTCTCACCTCCTTCAGGAGATTTTAATGTTCTTAAAGAAGGGACACAATGATTTGATTCATCTTTATGTCTTTCAAAACGCTTATTCCAGTGCTGGATATATGGCAAATGGTAGATAAACGTTTATGCATGAAGTAATGAATGAATGAGTCAATGAAAGGGAGATACAGCTCATGTCTTACCCAAAATGTTAATTCTGATGGAACCCAACAATGGCTATCATGGACCAGAGAAATCCACTGGCTAATATTCTAATTATTCCTAATTCACTCCCCATCCAAAGAATTAAAACTACTGGATTCATAGGCTTTAAGGAGGTTTAAGAAATTTCATGTTTCAGTATCATGTATCTGGGGTTTAGCTGCAAACATGTTGTCTAATGCTGTTTCACCTTTCCTATTGGGAGGGGGACTCAACTGATTATCCCATTTCTTTTCCAAGAGTAGTTCAACACTCAAGGCCTCTCTTGCCAACGGTGGAAAATTTGTTTTTCTGTTTTTGCAGTTATTTATCTTTTTGCTGAGGAAGATTGGCCCTGAGCTAACATCCATGCTCATCCTCCTCTATTTTTTTTATGTGGGACACTGTCACAGCATGGCTTGATGAGCGGTGTGTATGTCCACGCCCAGGATTCAAACCTGTGAAACCTGGCCTGTTGAAGCAGAGCATGCACACTTAACCACTATGCCACTGGTCCAGCCCCCATAAAATTTGTTTTTCTGTGTAACAGTAGGATCAAACATCAGTACAACTGATGGTATGACTATAAATTTTTAAGGAGGTGAGAATATGGCAGACAAAATAAGAAGAATATGAAAGCCAGTGTTAAGAGTTTTAAAAAACTACAAAACATAAGTCCAAGTAATTTATGTGTCTTTTTATAAGTAATCTAAAATTATTTGGAACTATTTTTCTCATGCTTCAAATAACATTCAAATAATCATATAAAATGTTAGGCACCATATTATTTCCCTTCATCTTTTGGAAGATAGATGGAATTTTACCTGTATTTCTTCAGATATTTCAGAGAATTTTCTTTCAGCTTTTAGTTTATGAATGTAAAATCTAAATTGCACTACTGCAACTATAGATAATTTTCCAATATACTGCATATTGCCATGTGTGTGTTCAGTTTAATGAAAGACAAACCCTATTGCAGACGTTGTGGTTAACTATTTCAAATCAATCCTCCTTCTTCCTAGCCCTGATTTGGTTCAGGAATCTTCCCCATACACAGAGTCATGTACCTCCAGGGAATGTCCTCATCCTAAATCTATGTTAATCATAATTGGGTCTCTAAGCTAATTGCGATTATCCCATTCACCTTACAAGAGATTAGCGAAGTTATAGGAACTTGATGAAATTTTGATCAATGAGACAAGAGGGAAGATAATCTAGAGGACTTCTGGGAAAGATTTCCTTGCTCTTAAAAAGAGATGTGAAGAAAGAAATGGTGAACATTTTTGCGTCCAAATGTGAGCACCAGCACTGTCTTGCAATCATTAACATAAACTGACACACTGCAGAAGGCAAAGTGAAAAGATTAAAAACAGCAAAAAAAGACATAAAACCATCTGTGGTTGAATCACTGAATTAACTAAACCTGGAGGTACCCGAATTTGCTATATTTTTTTAATGGTTTATGAGATTTTTTGTTATGATTTTCTCTAATTGCAGACAAAAGCTGCCCCCCCATTTTACTTTAAATTTTATTTTCTCTAATGTTATCACTTACCAAGAAATATGATATTTGGGGTGAAGTGAATGTGAAAAGAAAAGATATGATGACCTGAATTTATTTAACTGTAGATTATCAGTTCTGTTATCAAATTTTCAAAACCAGTTTCCTCTTTGACATTATGATTAAGGTAAATTTTAATATATTCACTTAAGGAATCTTAAAATTTCATTTTAAAAACTTTGATGTGTTCCATAGAACTGTAAAACAGATTTATTTTATTCTTGTACACAAAAAAATATAATTTGGTCACTTTTTCAGTAGTCTTTGTAATATATTTTTACGTAGTCATGACTCATAACGTTCTGATATGTAATGTTATCATCAGAGTTTCTTTCTCTGTTTTTATTACAAAAATCTTCTGGTTCTGTGAAAAGTTTAATCTATTAAAACATAATAAATGTACCTCTAACTTTAACCCCAATATATGCAAATTTATCAAAATTAGATATGCCATTTGACATTCACATTATCAGACTCTGCAAGTTTCACAATTAAAACGTGAAAATACACATACTTACCAAAATTTCATTTATCCTCTTCTATATAATGTATATGCTATACTTCAAAGAGATAGGTATGTAATTTTCATGTCAACTTCAGAATCACCAAAAAGTACCCTGGCAATCAGTGGAAAGGTTTAATAGGTTTTCTGTCTTGTTCTTAATTTGCTGAAATTACAAAATCAATACTTTCAGTTGTAGCTGCAGTTACCTGTTTTACTGCTTTAAGATAAAGTCTACAAGAAAGTAACCTTCACTTTCAATTTGTAGCTCAGAACATCAGGTTGCTCTCTGCCACTAGTTAAATAGCCTGCTCTCTGCCATCCTACATAAGATATTCCAAATGTGTTGTGGTTCCATGATCAGGAGTTACGTACTAAAAGGAACTGTGATTAATACAGAACAAGCAGAAATTCAGAATTTTACACTTTCTTTCCTCCCCTTTCTCTTCACAACACATGGACGTCCCTTTACTTCTTTAGCTTAAGCTCATCTGAATTCTTCCTATAATTTTCAACTCTGGGTCTTAGATTGGCATCAAATGTCCACATACACTCTCTACCCAAATAAGAAATAGTCTTATTCTGTCTGAACACCATCTTACCTCTAAGATTCTTGTTACAAGGGCACATTCCTGCCACTTTTAAGATAAGGACATTCTCCCAGTTAGAGTCAGGTTAATACAAAGTAGACAAGTAAATACTTCTCTAAGATTTTAGTTTGGAAAAAATGTGATAGATCAGTCACTTTAAAATGTCATAGATATTGGAAGTGACAAAGGGATTTTGAGTATTAAAGCTATAAATGTTTTTCTGTTGTAGGAAGTCTCAATAAACATGAGCAAACTCCCTACTGAAACTTCAGTTTTCTAATGTTATCACATAGTTTTCCATGTACACACTGTCATACTAAGACTTACACTCTGAGTACAAGAAAAAGAGTGAGAATTTGGGCTTCTTAACTCAAATGATTTTTTTTTCAGTCCCCAAATTCAGAAGTGTTTTGCTCCAGCCTGTTTAGTAGAAAAGAAAAAAATTCCAGACAGAAGTGAAGTTTCCTTCACCTTTGCTTCTGCGATACCTCAGATGTTTTACTATCAATATTTTCTTTGGCTATAAACTCACGAGGTTTTGCTGTTTTATCATCCCGTGACCACTATGTCTGAGCTATGATAGTAATAATTACATTCTATTTTGATTTATCTGTTTACATGCCTGTCTGTTTCAATAAACTACAGCTGTTTAAGGGAAATAATTTCTTATTCATCTAGCACAAAACCTATTCACGTAAAGCACTCAGGATATTCTCTAGAATACCAGGAAAAAGTAAACAAAATTTGAATTGGGATTGAAATCACGATAAGCTGCTGATAAACTTAACATATAAGAACTAATGATAATTTTAAGGTTGCCACTTCTAAAAGATTCCTTGGATTCTATTTAAGTGTGTGTGGTGGGGAGCTCTATCATAGAACATATCACACAAGCAAGTTATTTTTATCTCATTGTATTAGTTTGGACATTGTTTCTTAGGCTATATGTTGTGACCCGTTGCTGAGTCATAAAGATAATTTAGTTGGTAGTGTCCAGCATTATTTATCTTAATAGAATGGAATAGAACAGAATAGAAGCAATGCAATACAATACAATACAATATAGAAGAGTAGAATAGAATAGAAAATATCAGAATGTACATACTAAAGATAATTATAGTTTTGTAAAAACTCTTGATTAGCTGTACATTTGTGTATGTACTAGTTGCAATTTCAAATGTATTTTAAACTGAGGGCAGTGTTCAAAAAGTTTAAAAAAACGCAGAGTTATAATATGAATTGGCTATTTTGTCAGACACCAAAAATACTTTTGGTTTAAATAAAAAAGGAGAGGATGTAACTACCACCTAAATGTGCCGAGGGAGACAATCCAGGACCTCCAGTATCTCCACAGGATCAGTTCCTGTGTTCCTCCTACCTTGTTGCCTTGGCTCTCCTTAGAGGATTTCGCTCATCCATGTGATCCAAGATGGCTCACCTCCATGTGTGCCTTTCAATCTTAGGAGAGAAAAAAGGGAAATAAGAGGGCATGACTCAGACGTTGCCCACAGTTCTTGGTCCACATCAGATGATGTACTTCGTTCCAAGAGAGATTGGGAAATATCATCTTTTTTTTCTGGGCAGCCATCTAAAAACCCAGAGTTCAATTAATTTGAAAGATGGGAAGAATGGAAACTTGGGGACATGTAGCCTTCTTGCCACACTTGTGTCTGGTAGACCTAAAGGAAGGACGTAATACAAATTAGATTTTACTATATGTAACCAACTTAATCAGCCTAGAAATTCATGTCTGCCTGGGCTAGCCTTCCTTTTCTCTCCTTTGATCTCCTGGTTAGTTTTTATGAAGAATACCATGTTTTGGTAAGCAGCATCCAAGATGACCCTCGACGATCCCCACTTCCTGGTATTTATGCCCTTGTGTAATCCCCCCTATTGGAGGCTGGACATAGTGACTCACTTATGACCCATAAAATATGGCAGCAGTGATAGTACATCACTTCCAGGATTAGTTAATAAAAGACGCATAGAGGCTTCTGTTTTGACTGCATGCTCTCTCTCTCTCTTTTTTTGGATCACTCACTCTTGAAAAGCCCTATCGTGAGCAGCACTATGGAGGGGCAGCATGGTGAAGAACTGATGCCTCCTGCCAACAGCCATTGAACCTGGAGGCAGATTCTCCAGCCCCAGTCTAGTCTCCAGAGACTGCAGCCCCGGCTGACAGTTCCACTGCAGGCCCAGGAGATACCGGGAGCCAGAACTGCCCGCTAAGCCACACCCAGATTCCTAACCTTCAGAAACTGAGAAAATAAAAGCTTCACATTTTTTAGGGAATCCACAAAACAAGTCCTAGTTTTGCAAATGTAAACCAGAAATCACAATAAAAAAAGAAAGAAAGAAAGAAAGAAAGACAGAGAGAAAAAAAGAGAGAAATATTGAAGAGCCACCACTCTAAGGAATTTATCTCTTCTGTTGAAAATACAAAAGGTGACCATGTAAAATGTATAGACTTGTTTATTTTCTAAATATTCCAACTGTATGCAAACCATTATTTATCTTGAATGCACATGGGCATATTTTGATCAGACCTTTAGACATCAAAAAAAATTTGGAAAATTTCTCATCCTGTTTGCATTGGAGGAGGGAGTGGATCAGGTTGGATAGCACTGAACCTAGATAGCACTATTGATGTCTTAAAAATGGCGTTATTTTTAACATGCAGAACGCACTGATTGTGGGTTATTATGTGCTGTTGAGGCAACTGGACATAACCATACATTTATCTTCAATAACCAAGATTTCCTTTGTAATAACTAGACACTATATATGCAGGATATTGTCTATTGTTACTTGATCCGCATTCCTTCCCCTTTTTATGTATTTTCCAATACCACAAGGGCTAGAGAGCCGAGAATTACACAGTCCAGACTCCTTTACAACTCGTGTTCCTCCAATTAGATGCATTTGTGCATATTGGTAAAGAACAAGTGAGTTGAGAGCCATTGTATTAGTTTTTATTGCTATATAAGAAGTTACCACAAGCCAAGCAGCTTAAAACAACACAAATTTGTTATCTCACGGTTTCCATGGGTAAAGATTCCTGGTACAGGTTAGCTCAATCCTCTCTCAGTATCTCACAGGGTCAAAGTGGGATACAATCAAGGTGTCCAAGGGGAATACTATCTTATCTGAAGCTCATTGTATGTTGGCAGAGTTCAATTCCTTGTGGTGGTCAGACTGAGATCCTTACTTTCTTGCTGGCTGTCAGCTGAGTGCTGTTGTTAGCTCCTAGAGGCTGTCTCCTATCCCCTGCCATGTCACCCTCACTGCAACAGTTCATAACCTGGCTGTTTTCTCCTTCAAGGCCAGCAGGATAGCCATTTTGTGAATCTCTCTGACTTTTTTTTTTTTTTTTTTTGGTGAGGAAGACTGGCCCTGAGCTAATATCTGTTGCCAATCTTCCTCTTTTTGCTTGAGGAAGATGGTCCCTGAGCTAACATCTGTGCCCATCTTCCCCTACTTTGTATATGGGATGCTGCCACAGCGTGGCTTGAGGAGCAGTGTCTATGTCCATGTCTGGGATCCGAACCTGAGAACGCTGGGCAGCCAAAGTGGAGCATGTGAACTTAACCACTATGCCATCTGGCCGGTTCCTCTGACTTTTTCAAGGGCTCATCTGATTCAGGTAGGCCCACTCAGGATAACCTTCCTTTGATTAGCTCAAAGTCAACTGATTGAGGGCCTTAATTACATCTGCAAATTGCCTTTGGCCATATAACATAACATAATCATGAGAGTGATATCCCATCATATTCAAAAGTCCCACTTACACTCAAGAAGTGGGGACTATAGAGGGCTTGTACACCAAGGGGCTGGAATCTTGGGGGCCATGGTGGAATTGTGCCTAATACAACCAACTTCCTATTGTTTTTTCTTCTGGCAAGGAAGGTCGTAAAGACATGAATGTTTAGAGGAAGTTGTGGGAGCCCAGCTCAGCATTCCTGTCTAACCACGAGTTTTGTGAATTATGAAAGGCAGTTTTACCAGCAGTGGGGGTGGCAGCAGCAACAGTGTTCTAACTTGTGGAGTTTAGTGGATATGGTACATTCTTAGACACATTAATCCAGTAGCTACACCCTGACCCCCACTATGCCAGTCCATCCAGAGATGATGTAAGACCTAAATTTCCATATTAAATCTTTATTTAAAATATGGCAACATTTCTGAATCCTCCACCAAAACCCGACTGATCTGTTCCCGCTGCCAATTTTCCTGGAAAGATGCAGGTCATGCGGAAGGAAGTAAAATGGGAAAGGTGAAGCCTTAGACTGGAGAAAGAGCAAATAGCCCTTCCTTTCTCAGGCTTGCAGATGTTTAAAAAGCATTCCTGGTGCTTGAAGGAAGCTGGCATCTATTGGATAGAGGTAGTCCAGGAGTAGGAACCGTAAGGATGCATGACCGTGAACCTAAATCTGTGGGCTATGAGAACAGCCAGGACCAGAAGGTAGTCACACTTGGCTTAAAATTACTATTCCTTTTCCTGATTCTCACATGCTAAATAAAACCTTGCTATATGTCATACTCCAGTCGTAGACAAATGACAGACAATTAAGACAAGAATTTGTTAACATTTTTAAAAGAAAGTAGTAAGAGGAAAGTAATATCTTCTGTAGGGCCAATGAAGTGGTAATACAGCCACCTAGGTGATGCCACAGGCTTGAGACTGCAGAAAGTTGATGAGCAGCAGTTCAAACAGAGGCCCATGGGGGCTGGCTCTGTGGCCTAGTGGTTGAGTTTGCCTCCTCTGCTTCAGTGGCCGAGGCTCGCATGTTTGGAGCCTGGGCGCGGACCTACACCATTTGTCAGCCATGCTGTGGCGGCGACCCACATACAAAGTGGAGGAAGGTTGGCACAGATGTTAGCTCAGGGTAAATCTTCCTCACCGGGGGAAAAAAAAAAAAGAGGCCCATGGTCCTAGGGAAGCCTAGAACCACAGAGAGAGGCATGTTATGGCACAGACTGATGGTGACCACACACAGTACTGTCTCTGGATAAATAAGGAGGTGAGGAAACCAGAAAAAGAGGACTGCAGCAATACCACCACAACTTGTTGAGGCTTATTGCATTTTCCTTATACTATGTGAACTCTGAAAAAAGTTTATTCCTTTCAATTGTAACTCAAAACATAATATTGTTGCTCATTTTGTTTTCATCTAGAATAACTCAGAGAATAAATTCTTCAAATATGTTGTGATCCATTTGGTCTTTCACTGTGTTACATTGCCTCCATTGACCCTAGAGAGCTATAACTGCAAAGTATAGGGTCAAATATGGTTAAGGAGTCCTAGTACCCATTATATCCTTCCTCTATATTCATCTTGAGTGTGGGTATGACTAGTGGATGTGAAGGGATTCATTCTTATGACTATGTTACATTACATGGCAAAAGGGATTTTGGGAGATGTTATTAAGGCACCTAATCAATTGAGAAAATCAAATGGGAGTCTGTCGTAGGTGGGCCTCATCTAATGAGATTAGCTCTTAAAAGGTAGTCTAGAGGTTGGAAGCAAGAGAAAAAAGATAGCGATTCAGTGTGAGGAAGATTCTCTGTTGCTCGCTTCAGAGACGAAAAAGCCACATGGAAAGGAATGCAGGTGGCCTCTAGGAGCTAAAAGCAGAACCTAACTAGTGGGCAACAAGGAGACCAGAGCCTCAGTCCTACAACCACAAGAATTCAATTCTCTCAATAAAGTGAATAAGCTTTGAAGAGTACCCCGAGCCTCAGATGAGACTCCAGCCCCAGCCAACACCTCACGGGCGGTTTTGTGAGAACCTGAGCAGAGAACCCAGCAATGCCGTGCCTGGACTTCTGACCTATAGAACTGTAAGATAATCAGTGGGTGTTGTTTTAAGCCACTACATTTTTGACAATTTGTTGCACAGGAATAGAAAATGAATACAATTAGTGTTATAAGTTAATTAAAGAAATTGCATTCTTAATAAGCAGGCTTCAGTGGTTGTGTGGGAACATATGTTGAGTTGCATCCAGGAGCACCCTTTGAGCTATAGATAAAGTAACTACATAATTTTAAAAAATAAGCACTCGTTGTGCTTGGGACACTACCTAATGAGGGTGAGAGTTTGAGAAGAGAAGCAGAACAGAGCTTGCACTAACACTGGACGGCCGCAACTCCCATGGAAAAAGAAGAAAGAGAAATATAACACCTACAAGAGAAATGTCCTAAAGTTCTTTGCAAGATCTGCCTGCATATCTCATGTCTATACACTCTAAAGTAAAGCCAACCAATAATGCGAACACAACCAGATACTTAGGTCTCAGAATCAGTCCTTATATTTTGGCAGTGACCTTTTGGAAAGTAAACCATACGGCTGTAAGAGACCCATGCCTGCTAACTATATTCAACACCCAAGGATGTGAATGACACACAGATATCTCTAGATAATTGAGGAAAATATGCCTCACGAAAGATAAGTGTTAACTGAACACGTAAAATACTTGACCCCGGAGAAAACAGATTATTCAGGGAACAGAGATGAATTCTGATCTACGTCTTCAGAGTAATTCAAGAAGATACTTTATCTATAAAACAATAATGGTGAACTCCTTAAAAGATTAAGTAGAGGATAAGAAATAACCTTTGCAGGGGCCAGCCCAGTGGCGTAGATGGTTAGTGCCTGCGCTCCGCTTCAGTGGCCCGATATTCCCAGGTTTGGATCCCGGATGCGCACCGACGCACCATGTCTAAGCCATGCTGTGGCGGCATCCCATCTGAAGTAGAGGAGGATTGGCATCGCATGTTAGCTCAGGGCTAATCTTCCTCACAGAAAACAAATAAATAAATGAGAAATAGTCTTTGCAAATTAAAAATGATTGTCAAAATTATAAAATTAAAAAAAACAAATATATAGGCTTAATTATAAAATGGTATCTAAGAACAAAATTAACAATTTATAAGATAGTTAAGGAATTCCTCAGAACATAGAAAACTAAAAAGAAAGAGAGGAAAAATATTTGGAAAAAAAGTAAAAGAGTATGAACTAACAATTCAGGAGGGTGACCATCTTTTAATGAGAGTCTCAGAATTTAAGAACCTCAAAAATAGGGAAAAAGAATCAACTACAATAGAAAAAAATTCCTAAGACAAAAATAATCTTCAAAATGTATAAAGAAATAAATGTTACAAAGACATATAGTAGGTGATATTTATTAACCATAGTTGGAGGCGTTAGCCCACCTCTTTCAGAAATGAGTATATTTGGAGGACAAAATAAGTATTTGAATTGACAAAATTTTAGGGGAAAACGTTTACATAATCTGAAGCCGTAGATAAGGCCTTCTTAAGTAACACATAAAAGACAGAAACTATAAAAAGAAATAGTGATAAATTTTATTTTATGATATTTTAAATTTTCGTATGCTGAAAGATATTTAAAGTTTATGACATATAAATGTATTAGATATGACAAAACTATTACTCTTCAGAATTTGTAATGAATTTCTATAAATGAGTAGAAACAACAATAAAAAATAGAAAATTTATTGAGATAAATATAATGGTCATTAAATATTTTAAAATTTCTCTATTAATTAGCAAGACGGTTATTTAAATAATAGGGCTTTTTGTTTTGTTTTGTTTTTTTCCCATTACATTAGCAAAAACTAAAAATATACATATATTTATAATATCCAGTGCTTAACACGAGTATGAGGAAACAAATATTTTCATAAAGAGTCGGTAGAAACTCAACTAGTAGAGCCTCTGGAAAGGCCATTGGCCCACAGATATCGCAATGTCAAACGCACGGATCAGCCTGTAGATGGTCCTTCATTTAGCAGCTATTTACGGGACACCTGCTTACCGGGTGTTGGACACTGTTCTAGGCGCTGAGGATGTTGCAGTTAATAAAACATGAAGGCGTCTGCCTTCATGGAGCTTATTCTTATATATACTATATTACACATTTTTACAGCTTCCTATTTTCCTGATGCCTCAACATCTCCACAAACAGGCTGCGAGCACCGCACTCAGGCAACTATGTGCAGCAGTGTGATAAGGAGGCCCTGCCATGTTCCCCTTGTTGCCCTCCCCTGACTGTAACCAAGAGACAACATACACACCAATGAAACCCCCGATGCCTTTTGCTGTGTACTCCACCCTGACCTCCAATACGGGCACTTGTCCATGAGTCATTCTCTCTCTCAGCTCCCCATCTGCTTGGCTGAGCCCACTTCCTTGGAACACCTCCTATATGGCCCCCTGAGTGCAAGCTGCACCTCCCTCTGCTAGGATCTGTGAGTATAATAAATCTGTTTTACTTTCATATGGCATTCCATGGTGTTATTCCAGACTGTTCTGTTCATACCAGACTAATCATCAAAAAACCTCATTTTTAAGTAACATAATTATTCCTTACAATGCATATACCTTAGCAAAATCATCACAAATGCTCATAAACAAGGATTTATGAGGATGTTCTTTGCAGCTTTATTTATAATAGTGATAAACTGGAATGCACTGAAATGTCCATCAATAAGGGAAGAGCTAATGTAATTACACTTTGTCTATATTACAAATAGTAAGCTTCTGTTAGAAAGAGCTATGAATACTGGCAGGGAAAAATCTCCAAATTATGCTATCAAGTGAAAAAGGTAAGTTGCAGAATAATAAATGTGAGTGACTGCATTTAGTTTTCAACAAATATTCTTATGCATTTTTCTTGCAATCTCTATTTCCTGTCCCTATACTTTTATTATATTTGTGTATTCCGCCTCCTAGGAAAAGTCTGAATGTATACACCCACACACTAATTACTTAATAAGTTAATAGTGGTTACTCCTGGGGCAATGAGGGGGATCTGAAAGGTTGGCAAAAGAACTTTATATTTTTGTTATATAAATTTTACAAGAAAAATGTCTACAAATTTTCCTGCAAATAATCAAGAAACACATACTCCCCACCTGCTAGAGCAGCATTCAATGGAGAAAACTGCCAAGACCAGATGTAGCAGGTAAGCAGGTCCCCAGTTCTCATTTATTCTTACACAGCACATAGACCTCCACTAAGGCCATCCATCAGACTCCAAGCGAGGCACCCTGATACTTGGGCTGTGTGACTTTTTAGTTGCAGGGTTAGGAAAACCCCAGCCCCACACCTGGTCACTCAGGGGCTGGGATATAACAGAAATATAATCTGGCAGAATCTTCATTCCAGCACTAGCCTGGAAGCTAATTAATTGATTGCAATTTGGGTGCCACTGGCCCCTCCTTGGTCTGATTAAGGGCTGGGTCCAAGACTAGCTGTTGCAGCTAAGTGATATAGCAAGACGATTGCAGAATCCAGCACATCAGCATTCTTGCTTAGGGAAGCAACAGCTCCTTCCCTGGCGTGATTAAGAAGCTGAGGTACAAAAAACAATCTTGAGGTTGGTCAAGTTTAATTCTGTTAAACACTGAGATGTAACTAGCTTCTACAGAGTTTTATAAAAGGTCGTATTCTTTTCTGGAAGTTAACCTGCAGGAAATCAGTCTTGGACAATTGCCTCACTTTTCGCATATATTACTTGAGGAATTAATATATTATACAAAGTTGATTTAGAGGTAAGACAACAATATTATCTATTGAATTTAGAAATAGTAAGGCCATTGGCAATCTTGGAGAAGGTGGTAGTGTTTGAGGTAAAAGATTGAGGTCGTAGGAGGAAAAATATGGATAGTGAGTGAGTAAAACTATTTGAGAAATATGACTTTGAAGGAGTGGTAAGAAGCAGACAACTAACTGCAAGGTGTAAGAGTGGATGAGAATAGATCCAGAAAGACAATTTAAATTGTGTGTGATGAGGGTGTGGGGGAGGCTGAAGGGTACTTGAGTAAGAGTAAGTGAGAAGGTACGAGATTCATGGAAGAGAGGGCATGACGGATGAATGGTGAAGGTCCACAGGCACTGGGGTGTAGCTGGAAGGACTGTCCCTGAATGAGAGAATGAATTCCTTTTCCATTACTTATAGCAGAAGGGAAGGGAGAAAGGATGGTGAAAGGCCAGAATTTTGTAGACGTTTATGATGAAAAGTTGAGGGAGGTCCTATCTGATAGCTTCCATTTTATTTTAAAAGTTGAAAGTAATTCAATTTTTTCTGAGAATCAAAGGGAGAATCCTCAGTTTGAAAAAAGAAGATATTTGAAACAGTTGCCATGGAGGATAAGAGTTAGATTTTTTCAGCAGTGTGCCATAGGAGTACAAGTGACAACAACTTGCACTATTGTGTTATTTCCCCAACAGCGCTCAACAGGCTGGGTGCAGATGTGGAAAAGACAGATATTTGGATTGATTCAGGATTGAGAAATTTCCAGGTTAATGCAAAGGGAAAACCATGAACTATCCGTAGGGACCACTATATGCAAAACACTCAATAAATCTTTGCTGTTGTAGCAATCAACAAATTAGCATTCTCCAAAACGATCTAAAACCCGGTGTGGTGGGAGTACAAGCTAGAGGTTAGAAAGTGGAAGATGTGGAATTTGATTTTAAGAGTAGAGTGGTTTCAAGTAAGGGCAAAGTAGAGTTGGTCATCAGCTATGTAGGAAAAGTATAGTAGGGCAGAAAGTCATTGAAGATGAGGTGGATACTCAGTGCTCTTAGAATGCAACTGTGGCACACGCCAGTGGCTTTGCTGTGACTAACTACTCTCTATTGTTCTGTCTTGAGAATTGGCAACAGAAGATACCAATTGCCGAGGCAATGAAGAGATCCTCATCATCTTGGTATTCTAGGATTACTTACTGTTTGGGGGCACTGGATGTGGAGAAGCAGGGTTCCATCTTGCATGCTCATATTTTTTATGATCTCTACTCTAGATTTGGTTTCTTTTCCGAACATTTGATCAAGGAGTGCCGTGCCATTTTGAATTGTCTCCCACCAGAATATCGCTATTTTTTAATACTCAATAGCAGCTATTAAACTCTTACTATGGACAAGAAGTAGTGCATTGTCCCTGAAGAGGTACAAGTACCTGGCCTTTGCCCTCAAAGAAATTTCAGTCTAGCTAGTCACCTTATATAATGTCCTTACAAGTAAAACAACTTTATTAGTGTCAAAAAATAATGTTAATAATCTATTTCTTCTGAGTTCTCAAGGCATTTTTATTTGTACTTCCCTTACTAAATTCATGCATGGTATCACAGTTTTATGAGGCAGACTTCTTAACTTCTCTATTGTAAAACAACATAATCATAGATGGGACCATGTCTCTTCATATTTATCTATTTAAATTTAAAGAAGTACTAGATAAAAGTATGGCTCTCTCAAGTATCAATCTATTTTGACAAAGGAAGGCTATAAGGAAGAAAAATTCTTTAAATTTAAAAGAGTGTTGAGACACTGGGCTGGATTATTCTGCCAAAAATTTATAGTTGTGTAGAGGTGATAAAATTCAGTGTGTCTTGAGGTGTATAAGACTAGAGTCTCTAAACACATAGTCCAGGCAAACCATAAAGTTTGGATGGACATATTTAAAGACTGAAAGTAGTGGTATGGACAGACAAAATTTGTTTTGGATTTGGAGATGTCAACACTAAAAATAGACTGAGAGTACAGCTTAGTTCGTTGTGCTACAAAATTCCAGAGGAAAAGCAAGTAGTAATGACAAAATTTATTTTTTAACGTCACTTTTATTGTGACTTTAATGGAACTCAAGAATTGACTTGCTTAAAATGTAAACTCTGACTAAATCAACTAATCTTGACAGTACTAAAGTCGTTTGTTTCAGTCTTGGCTGAGAAAAAGTCAAATTGTTTGTCTCCAAAATAAACAAGTGCCCACCAATTCCATGACCATCACTCCAGTTTGCTGAGATCAGCCCACTCATGTTGTCAGCACACTCATCTCAGCAGGCTCAGAACCCCAAATCCATATTTAATTTAAACTTCGCACCATCACACAGAAAGCTTTCAACAACCTCACTGCCATTTAAAGGGAAATGGCATAAGCTACTGTTTTCCAGGAGCACTTCATTGTCTCAAAAGAAATAGAAATAATCCGAAACACATAATTTTTATAATTCAAGGAAAATAATTTTTTTAAAAAACCTAAATCCCTTTCCATCCATTCTTCATCTTAACCAAGTGAGGAGAAGTTTGCATTTTAACTTAATTTTGATTTTAACTTCTTGCAAAAAAATGCAAGAAGAAAAATGGCACATGATTTGAGAATCAAAAATGGACTTAGTTGAATTTGGATTTTAAACCTGAATCAAAAAGACTTCCCAATTTTGTCATGGTCATTTTATCTATTATTCATTTTTGTTTCCTGGTAAGGAAAGGAATAAAACTCAGATGTTTGAAGAAACGTTAAAGGAGGATCTAGTAACAGAGGCGTAATTGGGTTTAAGAGAACAAAGAAGAGCTGAGGCCAGTCTGGTCCTGAAAAGGCAGAGTCCCTGGAGCCCAGTGGGAGCTGGAGGTGTGGAGGAGGAGCTGTTCAAAGGCACTGTGGCCCTATAGTTATGGAGGGACACAGTAACTGCCAGCAACTGCAGCTCAGGGCAGGAGGGAGCAGAGAAAAAATATGCACACTTCTCCCCATCTCCTCTCCCACTTGCCCATCTTCTACTGGCACTGCCCATTAGCCGAAGACAACCCAAAATCAGTAAGTAAGGGAGATTGGGTGATGCAAAACAGGTTTCATTCCCAGGGAACAAAGTAGAGTGTGAAAGGTTGAAGATGGGATCTAGGGGTTCACGGAGGGAAGACAGAGAACGACCAGGACTATATCACCCAATGATGAATGGGAATTTCGATGTACTATGAAACAGATGATAGCTGTTCAAATGCTGACTCTGTCACTTAGTAGTTTTATGGATTTTTGCAATCCACTTCCCTTCTCTGACCCCCAGTTTTCTCTCATCAAGATATCTGCAGAATGATCGCATCCTTGAACAAAGGATTTTTAAATTCTCCTAATGTTGGGTTTTAGGGGTAGGTGAGTTAGCATAAAAAAGGAAACTGAGGGTCAGCATGGTGGAGTAGTGGTTAAGTTTGTGCACTCCACTTAGGTGGCCCAGAGTTTGCAGGTTCAGATCCCAGCATGGATCTACACACCGCTCATGAAGCCATGCTGTGGTGCATCTAATATACAAAGTGGAGGAAGATTGGCACAGATGTTAGCTGAGTGACCATCTTAGGCAAAAAAAAGGAAGATTGGCAACAGATGTTAGCTCAGGGACAGTCTTCCTCACCAAAAAAAAAAAAAAAAAGGAAACTACTGACCATCTGGGGTTGAAAACTAATACAAGAAAGAAAATAAGAAAGATAAAAATGGGCTAGAGATGGCATTAGTTTAAGCAAGTACAACTTTGTCACCACTAGTCAGACAACCGGGCATCAATGACTTCATCAACATTGGTGAACACACTAATGTAGCATCCCAGGACAGGGCAAAAAAAAACAAGCCTATGGAGTACATATTATATACCAGAGGCATGACAAGTGTTCTAAATACTGTATTCATATTGTTTTCACCCTTCGTTTTGTTCATATTCTCTTTTTCAGTTTTCATCTGTGGTTTAAATCACTCATCTATTTACAGGCCTTGTAATCAGCATCTACTTTGAAACAGATCCTGTACTAGATCCTAGGATGCAAAGATGAAAAAGATATTATTTGTCACTTGAGAACTTCTTACAGATAGAGACTAACCTATAATTGGAAGGAAAAGTAGTCTGCATTTGTCAGTAAATTCTCTCCCACCTTAAGGGGAATGTTAACAGAACACTCTGATACTGTTATCCACATTTAAACATGTTCGGGTTTGTTTTTTTTTTCCGACTTGCCTGACAAATTTCAATGTAAACTCTCAAATTCATTTACAAAATGTGTTGAGACTTTAAGTGACAAGTGGTTTTTTTATTCTGTTATAGCATGGTCCAGCATTGAAGTTTCTGGGACAATTTTTTCATAACATTTGGGAAACCCAAGAGATCATTTGGAAGATCTCATAAATTCAGAAAAGAAAAGAAAAAAATTGCAAACAATCTAGATTTCTCAGCCTAACAAAAAATGAATTCAGAGATGTTGATATACTACCTTTAATTATAAACAGCATTTCCCAGAAAGCATCATGACTTTTTCCTGACTGTTAAGCTTTTAGAGTTGCATCTGACATATTCAAACCAAATCTACACATACAATCATCTGTGATTACTAAGTTGTGAATATGATAAAAATCTAAATAAATGATTGATTGTTGCTCTTTGGGGAAGACACCATGATTTTGTTTGTGTTTTGTTCGTTTTATTTGTTATTGATGTGTGTTTAGCTTTGTTTATTTCAGAAAATACAGACTTACACCCTTTGACACATTTGTAATGATAAATAATTCCATAAATTTTAATTTACTACAATTTGAATTCACAATAAACAATAAAACCATTTTACTGAAACCTAAAAATACAAACAAAATTTTTGTAAGCAATTTGATCTTGCTCAAATGAGAAGATAAACTAATATTTGAAATCTCCATTGGGTCAATAGCTATGTGTATGGATATACCAGGCCCAGCCAGGTCTATGGCATTGGGTAACTTCAGAGGACACCATATCGAACAAAATGATGCCCTGGGAGTATCTAGCGCTATAGCCCAGAGCCAGCATTGACTAACATACGTCAGAAATCATATAGTATTTTCTTTATTTATTTATACCACACCTTATTATCCAGACGATTTTGGGCAGCAAGCTTCATTATTACACTGAAGGCTGTGAACCAAGTGTGCTTATTTGGTGCCTATAGAACAACAGTTCCTGCCTTGTACTGTTTGCCGTTCTTAAAGAACCGGCATTCTACTTCAAATTCCTCAATTTACACTTTACTATTTAACATAACCCAGAGTCCA
Organism: Diceros bicornis minor; assembly: GCF_020826845.1. Classification (NCBI taxonomy): domain Eukaryota; kingdom Metazoa; phylum Chordata; class Mammalia; order Perissodactyla; family Rhinocerotidae; genus Diceros; species Diceros bicornis. Next base: position 26,948,658 of record NC_080772.1, on the reverse strand, counting down.
AAGACATCACCACCACCATCGCCTTGCTATTTTCATCATTTCAGCCATTACCACAACTAACACTAGCACCAAATTTCAGCTTAGACCTGAGGCTTTCATGCCTTGCCCAGTTGATTTAGCTCCTGTGGGTGTTATGCCCTCTAATCCTATAGAAATAACTCATCAAATTGAGTTGTGTGCTCTTGGCTGCCAGTCGATGTAGTGGTTACATTGATGTCCCCAGCACAGCTTTCTATGTGGTTTTGACTTTCTCTGTGCCCATAGTTCCTAACCAAACCTATTTTAAACTGTGAAAGCATTAAGCATTATATCAGATTTAATAGCATTTGTAAATGTAAAAAGAGTGAAAAATCAGACCCATAACGTATATAGGAACAGTCTTCAAATGAATTGGAAGTATGATTGTAAAACCAGACATTCACAAACTTTCATTTGAGTTCTCTGCTAAGCTCTTTTTTAATACTCATAATCATAAACCACCTCCCTCCCACCGCTCTGCCACTCACCTCTGCTGACCCCGTATGCACACCTGCTCTCTGCTCTTACATCCTGCTTCCTTTGTTCAGATACATCCTCGGCTCCGTGCAGGCAGTTCTCCTTACTATTTCTAAACACCAAAATTTTTCTGATTTTTTCCGAACCAAAATTGGGCAATTATTTAATATTCTATACTATGTAAAGTTGAAAAGTGTTTTTGGAACACATTCGGAATTATGGTAAGCACTAAGGTGCAATTAAAAGGTAAAGAATGTTAGATCATAATCTCCCTTCAAGAAGGTCATAGTCTAGTTAGGGAAAGCAAACATGAAAAGTAAATAAAAATTTATCATTTATAATTCAAGACAATAATGGAGAGATTATCAGAATGCTGTACAAAGTAATCTCTAATGAATTAGAAAATAACTGTTAGGATAGTTCAGATAAGCATAGCTGGGAGGTAGACAGGGAAGAGAAAATTCAAGGATGCAATATTACAAGTGCAATATTGCAAGTAATGAGACAGATGTGCAGAAGGACCACCATGAGTAAAATTTTTATGAGAGAGAATAATTTAAGAAAGAGGTTGAAGTGAAGCTGGAAGGAATGCAGGGTTCCAATTATTCAGGACCATGAATAACAAGCCAAGGCATCTCATCTTCATCTGGTAGACAATTAGGAGCTATGAAATATTTTTGAAATGGATAGTAATATGCTCATTTATCTAGTGATGGTATAAAGGATGACTTGGAGAGCGAAAAACTAGCAGGAAGACAAACTGAGAGACTATTGCAGTAGGTCCTAGTGTGCAATGATAACTTCCAGAATCAACAGAGAAGCAGTGGGAAGAGAAAGATGAGTTATTCTGAAGAAATAATAAACACTAATTTAATTTATTAACCAGGAAAGAAGAGAGAAAAGGGGAAATCAGAGATGATCCTAAAGCTTTTGAGTTGGGAAGATGATGGTAGCATTCTTTAGATGCCAGTTCTGGAGAGGCATTTTAGAGGTAAACATGAATTCAGTCTTAAATAAAGACTGATATTCAGTGATACATATGCATAAATTTAGAAATGCTGGTTTGGAGTTTAAGAGAGAAGCAGTGTCTAAAAGTACATAGCGTGGACGGACACCACAGACATGCTATTTGAAACTGCAAGATGACAAGTTGGAAAGTCGAAGGGAGAAGGAGAGAAAGTATAGAGAGATAAGCAGACTAGTGTCACAATTAATGCACAACAGTATTTAATATGTGTTATTTGAGGATCAGGAAGCAACATACCAAAGAAACTTCTAAATAGTTTACCATAGAAATCTGACAAGATCCTGATCTCTGCTGGAACATAGACTCTACCTAAGAAGATAACCGATAATTTACTATAGCATCTACAATTTTGCAAAGTTAGTACAGTACGTACGCATTCTAGCCATGGAATTTGGGGTTTCTAATGCAAAAGTGATTATTTACCAGATTTAAATAGACAATATATGGTTTCGTATGTGAGGCAGTGGAACTAATATTGTCACCATAGTTGTTAAATATGCAATTGAAATAAATATTATATCAATTTCTAAATAAAAGCTATATTTTTAAAATATATTATGGGATAGCCATGGCATTATTATCCCTTGATGTGTAAAGTTGAACCATGTGAAAATTTGAAGATCCCAAATAGCCAAATATTGGCAATTTTATAATTTCCACCTATAATTTATATTCATATCTTTGACAGATTTCTAAATTTTAAAATTCAAGTTAAAAATATTATAATAAGACAGTAAAAATTTCCTGGTTTTACTTTCTTTGACCTACAAATACTTTTTTAAACTGTATTTAAATCTCAAAAAAAAATTCCCTATAATAAATTATATTTGATTCATAAGCAAAAGAAAAAAATCATAAATGACTATTCTAATATATGACAAAAATTAAATGAAGATCTGATAATTATGTTACAATTTAGACAAAATACACAATTTAACAAGTGGTAAAGCAAAGAGATACAACTTCATCCACTTAATATTGTGTCTTTGTTGATTCTATTAACAAGATAATTGCCAAACTATATTTTACCTTGTACTCTGTGGACACGAAGCCAGTTTATTTAAATATATTGTATTACTAAACAAAAGATACTAAAATTACTTTGAAAACATTGATCTATTTTTAAAGTAGATCGGACAGTTCAGCGTCAGCACATCACAAAGCTCGGTACAAAACCGGTTTCTTCTTTTAGAGCAGACACTGTCATAATGTACTTGCTAAATGCATGCATTTGATATAAGAAAATTATGGTAATGTGACATTCCTGCTACATGATGGAATATTCTTTTAGATAGTGAAACATATTAATAACACACATGATAGAGTTCTTTTTGGTTCTTGACATTTAGAACCAAATTTTTCAAAGGTTGTCCTCATTACGTATGTATACAGTAAGTATAAACCACATCACACATACAGACAAATGACTCTTAGCCTCTGCTTCAGTAGAGTTTTGCACAAGTCAACAGGTGACCACAATTTTCCAGTTCCTTTATATATGACGTCCTTAAAGAAAACTAAATGAAAACATTTCTTGAGAAATTATTCGCACTTATACAACCTTTTGAGATAAGCCCATCCTCCCTTGTGATAAAAGTATTTGAGCTGAAAGGAAGGTTAAAGAGCTACTCAAAATACAATACAATGTTGTCTCCTGCTAAAAACATGCAAAATAACATTTACAAGGAGTCTGTATGTATGTTTGTGTATATTCATGAATATTTATGTGCATTTATATACAGACCTAGCTATTACATATACACATGTATGTATGGGTATATATAAATATATAGCTTTGTGACTAAAGTCAAATGACGTACTAACAAAGTCATTGTAAAAGTTTTTGTGTCACCAATCTGATCTCTTTGAGATTGTTATGAATTCTTTTAACCGACTCCCACAAATAAGGCCATACGTACGTAGACACAGCATTTTGCATGTCATTTTAGGGATTTGATATGGTTCTGGTGTCTAATCAGAACTCTGCAGCTGCTGCCTCCAACTGCATGACTTAGTAACCTTTGTAGATTGTTTTAAATGGCATTTTTATTTAAAAGAATGTAAAATTTCCTTATGTAAATAATTTTTGCATATTCATCACTAATATTTATTTGAAATTACCAGAGGCAGTTATAGTACAATAACACAGAACCCTAGTTTGGAAATTAGACTGTCTGGATATTTGAATCTCGTCTCTCCCAATGCTGGGTTAATTGGTAAGTCACTTGATTTCTCTATGACTCAGTTACTTCATCTTCCAACGATAAAAAAAAAAAATCATACAAGCCATTAAACATATAAAAGTACTCAGAAAACACTTAAAAATGTGCCTGGCACTTAAAAACATCAATTATGAAGACCTATTATTATTTTCAAAGTTTATCTTTTAAGGTATTGATGTAGTTGCTGCTCTGTGTCTTCTTCTTCGTCCACCTTCTGAACTATCATTTTTCACATTTTATCACATCCCATTGCTCTAATTTATAGACTATTACAATCTTCACTTGTAGTCATTGGGAAAAACTGAGGTTGGTTTATTTGTTTGCTTTGCTTTGCTTTGCTTTGCCAAGTATTACGTCTCTGTAAAATGAACTTCATGAACTGAGTACAACCATGATAGTAATTGGCATTACCATAAACATATTCAACTGCAAAATGTGGCAAGTGAATTAGAGGTTACATGTCCACTACTATAGATCATTTTCCCTATCCAAAAAGATAGATACCTTTTATGATTAAAAAGATAAGAAATTCTCAGTCATAAAACTGTGACACTTGAGTTTTATCTGCTTCTTGAATTTAACAAATTATTAGAAATTTTAATAATGCCTTATGCCAACATTTGGTGGAAGCTTGAAACTGGCTACTGGCTTTTGATAATTGGCTTACTATTACAAGAAATTAGAAAAATGCTACTTTAATAAATCCAGTAACTTGAATTTTGTCGTAGATTCCACATGAATAATCAGCACAATACAGAATACAATGATTCTGAAGCCAAACAGTCTGGCTTAAACAATATACATCTAGGAGCATAGTGCATCTATAAACTGGTTCTCTTTTTCATTAAAAAAGAATTTTGGTAATGCAGTGGTCTAATAGCACAGCAGCACAAATACTTGCCCAAAGAGTAAATAATAAAGGAACTTGATGGGAAGATCAAGACACCATAACCAGTCACGTTCTTTTTCTAGGCAAGGGTTTTCATTTTTCTAAATTTCAGTTTAGCACCTTCTGTTATGAAGTGATGTAATATGACTAGATTTGGATGGCAAATAGGGTCCAATGTCAACTTTAATCACTTGATGATAACTCCCTGAAGTCCTTTGCTGAGACTTGTTTTTAGAATCCATGTCCATCTGGCAATAGGGAGAAGGATGCCATGGATGAATGTAGAGGCAGTGGTAGCCCTCATGTCATGTTCTACTGCAGAATTATATTAGTAAGATCCTTTGTAGCTCTAAAAAAAAAAAAAGTATTAATTGTTTATGGTCACCATTAAAGTAATTTATAATACTTTCTGGTGTATCTCTTTTTGAAAATAATTTTAATAAATAACTATGGCATTCAACTGAAATGTATTTGATCTGATAAAGGAATAAGTACAATACAATTCAGTTTTTTAAATAGAAATCTTTCCTTTTACACACAAAAAACCAAATTACCCAATATGACTTGGTTTATACCATATGAAAAAGTGTTTAAGTTTGGAAATTGTTTGTTCCTCACAATTGACATCTGATTTTCCCTAAATAACAGAGCACAAATGAAGATGAGCTGTGAACAGACTGGAAATGCTGCTGATCCAGTAGCTTCTTGAGAGCAGAAGCCATGTCTTAGTCAGCTTTGTTTCCCTCCCTGGGGCCTTGACACATAAATTATATGCAATAAACACGGAAAAAATTATTCTGTTAAGCTGTTTATCCAGTCAGTATAACATTCACTTCAAACATTTATTGAGTATTCATTTATTCTAGTATTAAGCAGTGTTAGGCTCTGGTATGAAAGTTTTGATTTTTTTTCTTCAATCAGTTATTCACACTTTAAGGTCATTTTTATGGTCAAAAACTCATTTATGAAATGTCTTACCAATGTTGTGATCCACTTTCTGGCTGTAGAGCACAGCAGAGAGAACTTTATATTACAAGGCCCTCTGGCTTCTGGTTCAATTTGCATCCTATTTTAGTGCAGGGCACAGATTGGATTCCTCAGGAAGTAGGCTTGGAGATGGAGATTAGTGTGCAAGAGGGTTATCAGTGAGTGCCCGAGGGATCAACTCCCGAGAAAGGGAAAGTAAGAAAGCAGCACTGGGGAGAGGGAGAAGCTGAGCTGATACAGTCTCAACCAATGCTATGGGAAGTTCTGGAGTACTCTTAAGAGTTGTCTGCTTTATGGAGATTCCTCAAAAAATTAAGGATAGAACTACCATACGATCCAGCTATTCCACTGCTGGGTATTTATCCAAAGAACATGAAAACACCAATGCGTACAGATACATGCAACCCTGTGTTTATTGCAGCATTATTCACAATAGCCAAGACTTGGAAGCAACCTAAGTGCCCATCAAGGGACGAATGGATAAAGAAGATGTGGTATCTATACACAATGGAATACTACTCAGCCATAAGAAACGATGAAATCTAGCCATTTGTGACAACATGGATGGACATTGAGGGTATTATACAACGTGAAATAAGTCAGAGGGAGAAGGTCAAATACCATATGATCTCACTCATTAAGTAGTAGATAATAACAACAACACACAAACGCCTAGAGACAGAGATTGCATTGGTGGTTACCAGAGGGGAAGGGCGAGGGAGGAGGGTGAAAGGGATAATTAGGCTCATGTGTGTGGTGATGGGTTGTAATTAGTATTTGGGTGGTGAACATGAGAAGATGATGTAATCCATGCAGAAATAAAAGTATAATGATGTACACCTGAAATTTATACACTGTTATAAACCAGTGTGACTGCAATAAAATTAAAAAAAACAAAACAAGAGGGTCTGAAGTTGAGGAGAAGATTCCTGTGCTTTTCTTTAGGTATGGGTCTCCCCAGAAAAGGAATGTGACCTTGGGCCAGAAGCTTCTCTTCAGCAGAAGCAATCTCTTTAGAGGGCTGGCAGCTGAAGCCTGTCTCAGGCAGTATTAGCAGCAGGTAAGGAAGTCAGTCTTTCATTGCTGAAGCGGGTTTGCAACATGCACCACATTGCCTACCATAATGCTATGATTCTCTTTTAAGATGATAGAAACCCTCTAAGCACAAGACAGCATAGTCATGAAGACCATCAAATCGTATGTTTGCCCATCATTTCTGAAAATTCTAGGAGAAGGAACATCGCCGTTAATCAATTTGCAAGGCTTGGCGCAGACTGTGGCTTGCAGTGGGCCACATTGCCAAGGTGGCAGGAGGCATCTGGGCTGAATCGTGCCTACATCCAACTTTGTAAGCCTTGTCCTGGTGACAGGCTGTGTCTGCCCAGAGGAAGAAACTGTCTTATTGCAATCTGCCTGCCATAGGATCAACATATCCAGCTTTTACAGAAGTGTGTGTTTTAGTAAGGACTCAGTCTTGATTGCTATTCTCACTTACATATAAACACAGTGAACACTAACATAGCTTGTTTTATTCCTTTTATTTTCTCTTTCAGATGTTAACAATGACTATGTTGGCAGTGGTGAAAGAATCCCATTTCTGCACCATCAGCCTAATGGGTTGCATATTGTCAAGAATCGCTCTGTTTAACATACATACACATCACATGATAACCTTCTTATTTATGCCACTACACAAAGCAACGCCGGAAGAAACGTGACAGTATAAAATGAATTTTATTAATCAACTTAAGCATTCTGATTTATTGGTTGGTTTTTAGAACATCTGGGAATTTTCAATATTAAATTCCATATGATTAGGGATTTATAAAGTAAAATTTTGCAGAAAAAATATTAAGTGGTTTATTTTTATTTGCATTACAAAGTCAAAATTTTCATGAATTATACTAAATATGTACCTATTTAATCATATTGATTGTCATAAATTTTAATACACAGTTCTACTATTTGACATATTGCTGGCTGCATAAATAAAAATAATACTGACCAATGATGATAACAAAATGTCCCCAGAATTTTTAAAGTTTACGTCTGTGTTCTCATTTGTTTACATACATGAAATTATATAGAGACAACCCATTTCCACTGTTCTTCAATTCAAATCAAAGAGTATTTAGGTAACAGTGCCACCTATTGCTATAAAGCTAAAGTAACCCTATTTGTTATTATTCTCTTAGTATTTGATACTACAATTCTTATTTTTCTGACTGCTTCTGTCCATTAGCCTAAGTTGACATTTTAATTTTAAAGTAATTCAAGATAATTTCAAGTAATTTAAATACATGAATGCTTTCAGGAAAACTACATTTAAAAAGAGAAATTTATTTGAAGGTTTAAATACACAATGGGTCAATAACGAATATAAAAATAAAACAATTTAGGCCACATTTTTTTCTGTCTTTGAAAACCACCATTATAGCAAAATGTGGCAGAAATTTGTATTTTTAATTAAATTTTATATCATTATCAAGCACAAAGAGTGGTCTTTGGTTTCATCTGTGACAAAATAGACTAAAATATACTTAAAATAGATCATTGGAAAAAGGAAATTAAATTGTCTTTGCCGTGAGAAAAATTGTGAATTTCTTTTCAAAAAATGGTTCATAGCATTCATTTGGATTTACATAAGAATATGTAAATTGCAATAGTTTGCACATTTTATTTGATTATTTCTAGTTAATAATAGAGTTCAAAATTCACTACAAATATACATTCATATAATTAATATCAATCACCTATTTTCAATAACATGTATATGAATATCTTTTTGAATATAACTAAAGTTTTAATATGTGTAAAAATAAAATGTTTATTTGCTTAATTAATTCTGAAATAGTGTGAGCTCATTTAGATATATTGTAATATTTTCTGTTTATTCTTTATTGTATAATAAAATAACCGCATTGGGCATTGTAAATGATGAGGCTGTCTGAAAATGTAAAAGTAATCTCTTGAATTTTCCAGCAGCAAAGTCATCAATGAAATTAAATAAAAGAAAAGCAGAATTTTCTTTATCTCCCCAAATGGATTGTGGTATAAAGTGGTACTTATATAGAGTCTGGAATTTAAAGATACTTTAGATGAGCAAAAGAATGGTTGATTTTTAATACATGCTTCTCGGTCCGTAGGGAAGATATCATAAATCACATATTCTAAAAACCTAATTATATAGATTACATGGTTTTCGAAATTACAATTACCATAGTTTGTGTATAATCTTTGTAACTTAAACGTAAAAATTATTTCAATCTTTCAATTATATCTTTTAATTTTTACATTCAATTGCATTGAACTGTTTTGTTGATTGTATATTTTTATATGAAGAACAGTAATATTCTTGAATCATCTCAAATTGTGCTATTTAAATTCAAAGTAAACTTTATGAATGTCATATAAAGTCTGAATATGCTGAAATATTGAATTAGTTTAATATCACTGAGCAACTGATTGCTTGTATAGCTGTGTGTATGTTCAGAAAATGTTCAAATTTAGTGAAAACATGGCCAATTACATATCTAGGAGAGCAGGGAATATATCTTTTTTTCAAGGGAGGATTCTTAAATAGTTTATGCTACGAGTAAATACGTAATAAAATATCTTATAGACCAGGAATTTTGCTCACAATGGCTAGCACAGTTCTTGGCACATAGTAGATGTTAAAGAACCATCTATTCTAGGTGAAAAGAATAAATATAATTACCATTTGGTCTTAGATGGAAAAAAACATATTTTTTCTCAATTTCAGCTAGTTGTATATAATTGCTCTTCTTATTCAATGCAATTGATTATTTTAAACACAAGTCCATGCAAGTAGAGATTGTTTTCAGAAATATTTTAACCTTACAAGCAACAAATTTTGAGGTCAAGAAAAAAAATTTGAAAGAGACTTGACTATTGTTTCAAAAATCATTGTTTTACACAATATTAAAAAAAGACTTTAAAAATTATTGTCAATTAATGTCTTCACAAACTTTTTAAAATTCCTCATCTTTGGAATAATTACTTATTATATTTTAACTGGAAAAATAGAAACAAATAACATAAAATAGAAAAGATGGACTTGGGGAACAGTGAAAATGTCCCAAACTACTATTTTGAAATATCCTAATCCAACTCTGTATAAAGCAGTGTATAATAGACACGCCTTATGTAAAACATGTATTATTGTCCATAAAAGCAAACAACACTGATAATATATACTAAAAACAAAAATAATATACTTGCCCTAGAAAAATAAACTTACATTACTGTATATAGACTGAACTCGATAATTCCTAGAGTTTAAGTAGTTTGGCTTATTTTATGCTGTTGGAATTAAGACAAGTATTTGTATAATGATCTTCAAGATATTGACTTTAAATTTTGGGGTCATGGTCCTTCATATAAAGTATCATTAGGTTATAATTCAATCTGGGATAAGAAGGGGTAATTAGATCTAATGTTTAATTATTTGTCTTAGCTTCCCCAAATAATTTTCTAAGAATGCAGACTAGGAATGCAAAGATAAGATGGTTACACCTCAGCAGCTAACATCATCATTGCTTTTATGTCTCAGCTTTACTAGATCATTGCTTTAAATGAGCATCACAAAACCAGTGGAGTTTTATTTAGCCTCTGCATTACCTTCTCCTCATAATCATTTTCAATTTATTTTTTTTCTTGCATGTCATCATTTTAATGTAAATCTTTCTTTTTCTTTTCAATAAAATGAAATGATTAAGTAATTCTGCCTTTTGCATGATTAAAGATGACGGATAAGCTTGGGTGGATAAATATCAAGGCTCCTAACAGGATCTGTGCACCTCACATGTCAGAATCCTTCTAGCTTGCTCACTGTTAATGACAGGAAAAATTAGCATGTCTGTGGATAGCCTAAGAAGAAGCAGAAGATAGAAAACTATATCATTTTTTCTTACTAAAATTTAAATCGCTTTCATTTTCTTGCTGTGATTAACCCATAGCATGAAGAGTAGAAATTAAATTACATGTAAGTCCTAACCACAATACAGGTTCATATAAAACTAAAAATTCAGTCATTATTTAATAATGGTTTAGTAAGTACGCAGATATAAGCAAATCTAGAATAGAGAGAAAATATTAGTACAAGGACATTTACAGAATCGTTGATGATATAAAACATTGATTGCTATGATAGCACTATTTTGGTCATTTTGTGGTAATGATTTAAGAAATAAACACAAATGAAATTAATTATATTTACCACTTTATTTTTCATAACTCCTTTATCTTTCATCTTTTCATAGTTTACTCAGACATATATATCAAAAAGAAACTATTACAAGAGAGCACATCTTATATTGTCATTGCTTCTAGATGCAAAAACTGAAATGATGCTAAGAATTAGATTTTTGGCCTAGCGCTAACTAGCCTCTTGTGATTAATTTGGATTTTTAAAAATTTAATACTGAAGACCATGATTACTTTTAATTTTAACATTTTTAAGGACACACTATATTTGCCTCAGTCAGTCTTAGTTTTATAAAATAAAACCACTGGTTTCCAAGCAGAGGCCTGTGATAACAGCAAAGCACCCCTGCATTACCTTTGTCAACCATGACCACACAACCATGTTTCCTGACCAAGTTTTGTAGACGTCTGTATTATGGTAGCCCTGTGTTCCTTTTTTGACAGAATAAATTACTATTCCCTGCATTGTCTTTTTTTTTTTCTGAGTGTGTTCTGGATGGCAAAATTTGGGCTACAAAATGCTAATTTCTAACCTAACACCGTGACAGCAATCACAGCCTTCACAAGGATGGAATAAAGAGCAATCTAACATCCAGCGGTATGAGTTTCTCATCAGTGGCTGGCAGACTGCCGTGAAGGCTTACAGTAATCCCATTGGACAGCCCTGGTTGATGAAGTCTGGGAACAGGCAGCCACAACGTAGGGAGTTCACAATTGCAAGCATTTGTCCATAATTTAAAGCTATACAAGAAGTGGAGAGTATTCATCTGAACAACAAGCTGTAATTTCACTGGAGTAACATTTACACTGTTTTTAACCCATTAACTTCTTTCCATATGCACCACTGACTTCCTTGTTTTAGAAAATACCTCTCTAAAAAGCAACGTGCAAACACCTAACACAGGCTTATCTGCTAAGCTGTGAAAACCTGACATCAGAATAAAAGCTTTTTGTTTGGAAACAGCATCAGTGAGTGACATTTCTAAATCTCAAACTTGGCAGTTTTTTGATAGTTTCCTCTTACGTGGTGCTTTTAGTACTTGAAATTCATTTTGAGCATATCACAGGCATATCTAGGCTGGTATTTAGCTTTTCTTTTTGTGTTTTCATTTTCATGTGTGCTGGGTCTGACTATCTATTACTCCAGCTTGAAGTGTTAGCAAATGTAATAATTCAAGTACCTCCAATTTTACCATTCACGCAGAACTGTGTCTGTGCATGTGTATGTGTGTGTGTGTGTGTGTGCGTGTGTGTGTTTTCCCCCGCTATTGTGAGGAAATATTGTAGACCCGTGCAACTTATACCTTATTCGCTTCTCTTATTACTTTAGAAATTGACATCAAATCAAGAAAAAGAAACACTGTATGTTGTTATATCAAAAATACAGCATGATGGTTATGAAATGTACAAAATCCTCCTCCTTTTAAGAATGTTAGTGGTTGGATTATCTAATAGATCATTTTGAATAGAAGAGTTTGCTATCATCTAAAGCTCAGAATTGGAAAGTTCGTGCTGCTGTCTCTTCTTCAGACAAAATCTATCATTTTTTCCCTCCTTCCTTCCCTTCATACTTTCTCTGCAATATCTTTACATGTATAAATATTACCATCAAACTACATTTTTCTTGTCCTTTTAGCTAAAAAAAACCCTAAAGGTGTTATATATCATGATATTATCTCAAATATCCACCTTCTACTCAGTGTTTAAAGAAAATCTTTTTTTTTTTTTTTGGTAAGGAAGATTGGCCCTCAGCTAAGGTTTGTTGCCAATCTTCCTCTTTTTGCTGAGGAAGATTGGCCCTGAGCTAACATCCATGCCCATCCTCCTCCATTTTGTATGTGGGAGGCCACCACAGCATGGCTTGATGTGTGGTGCCCGGGACTCAAACCTGCAAACCCAGGACCGCCAATGTGGAGCATGCAAACTTAACCACTACACCACCGGGCTGGCCCTAAAGAAAATCTATTTTTGTCTCTATGGCAAGGGGTACTTCACCCACCATTGTTCCTTACCCCATTTTACTCTTTCCATTTAAAACCCGAGGGAAATCCTGTGATAACTAGTCTTCTAGTCTTCTGGTCCCGATTACTTTCTTTCTCAATAAATTCTTCGAAAGCTGCAGTAATTTTGCTTGCTTACTAATCCAGTCATTTTAAGGACAACAAACCTCTCATTTTAAATCAAGGTCATTACCTATTGTGTCGAAGTAGCAATAAACAGAAAGAAGATCAGTAATTCTTTAAAAAATTAGACATATTCTTGGGGCAAAGATCACATTCTCTACTGTCTGTATACTGTTGTAATATACAAGTACAAGAAGTGAAAAGGTACAGTGACATTGAACAACAGCATGCCTGGCATGAATAGGTCCTCCCTCTTTCCCTAGCCAGCTTGCTCTTTCTGTAAAGCTGTCACAGATACATTGTGGTTATTACACCACAATGCCTGTGATGTCTGAAGGAAGAGTTTCTTATTCAAATCTGATCTAGAATTCTCAAGAATAGCCAAGAATTATTGCCAGATGGCTCTAAAAGTGGCTTTTCTATTCACTCAGCTGTTCTCAAATTACTCTTTGGGATTCAGACTTAAACCTATATATCTCCAAAATCTGTTCATTATAGTAAAGACAATCAAAAAATAATTGCACATTATTAAATTAAATTCAGGATCTTTATCTTCACACTCAAGGCCCCAACTTGTCTTTCTAACCTTGTTAAACTTTTTATTGTAAAATAAAACACAGATCTGGAAAACCACACACACATAAATAATGTTGCTTAGTAAAATAGTGTAAGGCAAACACTTTTGTGACCCCACTCAGGTCAAAAAATAGAACTTTGTCTGCCACTCAACCCCATGAGAGCCCACTGTCTTTGCATTTGTTGATGGTTCCAAGTGTATGTGCAGCCCTAGTCACTATAACACAGTCTTGCCAAAATTTTAATTTGATACATTCTAAGTTTTAAAAAAAATCTTCAGATTTACCTCCTCTATCCCTTCTTTTTCATATAATTTTTCAGGTGAAGAACACACAACTGATAGTACTTTAAAGAACCTACAACATGTCATCTGAGTGTGTCAGTCTAGTTTTAATGATGGCGTACTCATGGTGTAGTTCAACATGTTCCTCTGTCCTTCATATTTCCTGAAAATTGGCAATTGTATCCAAAGACTCGAACAATCTGAGGACTGATTCCCTTGATGATGTCTACTTTCATTAGGAGGCACAAAATATCTTTTCTCTTTTTGTGATGTTTGCAGGTGGAATGCAAAATGCCTAGATCCATCAATTCATTGAGGATTGTAAAATAATGATATTCTAATTCTATTATTATTTTGTTTTCACTTATTAGGTGGAATAATTTCATAGGGAGGCTCTGTAAGATAGAGATAATCTACAGTTGCCCTTGGAAAGCTCTCTCTTTGTCGCCAGGGGTGCCTGGATGTCTAGTTTTGACTCTTGACCAAGATAAGTGCAGTGGAATTTATGATGTTTTGTTTAAAATACAAAACTCCCCTGTTGACCCTCAAGCCCCGAGGGCCAGTTTGTTTATCGATAGTTTTCAACTGGCATAGCTGGTTAGACAGCCTGGGTAATTATGTAACCAGAGGGGCATAAAAGACCTCCTGGAAGCTTCTGCCTTGAGCCTATCTGAAGCCAAAATTCATGGATTTTGGTGCTTCAATCCAAAGATGAAGTGTATCTGTATGTGAATAAGAACGGTGGGGAGCTTACCCCTGAATGTTTCTTGGATCCCCAATGCCTGCCTGCAATCTCCCTGTTTTGATGCACCATCCCCTTTGACTTTAAATAACAGCCTTAAATGACATGATCTGTTGAGTCTTATGAGTCTTTTCAAACATCCAAACTAAGAAATATTTTCAGGGACCACTATCCTCATCTACTAATTTTTTATCCAAAGAATTAGTTTTTTTTTTTTTTGGTGAGGAAGATCAGGTCTGAGGTAACACCCATGCTAATCCTCCTCTTTTTGCTGAGGAAGACCAGCTCTGAGCTAACATCTATTGCCCATCCTCCTCCTGTTTTTCTCCCCAAAGCCCCAGTAGATAGTTGTATGTCATAGTTGCACATTCTGCTAGTTGCTGTATGTGGGACGCGGCCTCAGTATGGCTGGAGAAGTGGTGCGTCGGTGCGTGCCCGGGATCCTAACCCGTGCCGCCAGTAGCGGATTGCACGCGCTTAACCGCTAAGCTATGGGGCCGGCCCCAAAGAATTAGTTTATTTCTTATAAAAATAATTTTTATTTCATATAGAAAGGCAAGATAAATGTTTATTTCTTTCCTCTGATTTACCCAGTTTTCAAGATAATGAATTGATTCCCTATGATCCTCAGCAGGTAACCAATTACGTTTTTTAATATGTTTTTTAAACGTGTTTGTTTAAACATATTTAGGAAGTTTACATCAATTTTAATGTTTACCCTTTTTGAAGCTCAAATTGTCCCCTTTGTCCCCATAGTCTTTGATGGCTTTCATGCTCTCTGGTATGTCAAGATATTCCAGAGCCGTCTTTTCATCCCTTCACCCTCACCTTGGTATCATCTGTTATTCCAAAGCACCATCTGTATCCTGTGGATTCTCATTGCTACTGGATCAGTCATTGTCTCTACACCTTTTCAGAAATAGGCCTGAATAGAACTAATTAATAAATAAATATTAAAAATACTTTATGAGTTTATACTTATATTTTGAATTCAAAGTGAGAACTATAGGGTGTTTACCTCTTCTATATATCTTCCCCAGATTAAATACAGAATGAACTCCAATGGATATTTGAGAAGATTTCTTTTAAAAGGAGGGAAGTTATAAATGTTTGGATATAGAGGAACCACAGAGGTTAGGAAAATAACACAGAGCTTTTCACAGGTGAACTGATGCCAACCCTAAGGACAAATGAATGGGATTGGGGGTATCATCTCTGGAACCTAGAAGGATGGAGAGTTGTGCAGAGTCAGTTGTCATGTTAGGCAATATAACCATGGTCAATGGACACAGCCAGCTCAAGAAGAACTTGCAGAGAGGGAGCCAGAAATTATTACTCTGATCTTACTCTCTTCCCTCCTTCTGATCTCCTTTCGGCAAAATTCATGTTATACATATTGGTGTATAATCTGTTTTTTATACTTTTGTTTGTTAATAACTATTCATCAAAAGCAGTATTTCAATTGCTGAAAGATATTCTATTACATGCATATGCCACAAATAATGCACTCAAGTCATAAACATTTCATCTCTCTTTTCTATTAATTTTCTGCTATTATAAAAAAGTTTTTATGGAAATTTATGAGACTAATTGCACAGGTTTGTAGCTATATGTTGGGTAAATTTGCAGAAATAGAATTGATATTACAAACAGTATGTACATTTTTAGTGCTGTTGGGATATTTTGTAAAATTGCTGTCTAGAGATATGGTACCACTTTACACTTCCTTCAACAACATTTTTTTTTCACACTCTTGATCAAAAATGTGGGCTCTGGTGTTAGATTTCCTGACTATCTGGAAATCAGTATCAAAACCTGACTTCACTACTTATTTGCTATATAAGGCAAATTACTTGACCAATCTCAGCCTCATTGTTCCATAAATAGAGATAGTAGTTATGGTATCTACTTATTGGTTTGTTGAAAAAATTAAACAGCATGCTGAATGTTTAAAACTGTCTGACATATAGAAATTACTCAATAAATGTTAGCTAAATAAAAGTAGGCATTATAACCCTAAAAATACATCTTTGCCAATCTGATAAGTACAAAAATTATTTCTTATTTTTTTAACTTGAACTTCTTTAATAATCAGCTTGAATTTTTTTTCATTTCCTTCCAGATGATTTAGGTTTATTCTTTATGAATTGTTTGTTTATGCTTTTCACACATTATTTTTATTTTGGTGGTACTTATTTTAAATATTTAGGGAGGCATCTATATATTAGAGATAGTTTGTATATTATATATTTTTCAAATTATTCTCAGGTTGTCATTTGGATTTTAATTATACATTAAAGGTAATTGATTCTATAATTTTTTAAATGGTTTCTGACTTTGTCATCATGTTTGGAAAGGCCTTTCACAACCCAAAATTACATAAATAGTCTTTATATTCTCCCAGTATTTTTATAATTTTTCTTTTTATACCTGTATTTCTAATACATTTGCAATTTACTTAGATGTAAGCTGTAAAATAGAGAATTTGAATATCATTTTTTCAAAATAACTAAGGTCTACGTTAACAATTTTTTTGCGTGAAATATATTATCACTGATTGGAATTACATCCTTAATTTGTGTGAAATTATTCATGTAAATATAGTTATAATTCAGGATTTTCTATTGTTTCACTCATCTGCCTATCACTTTCCTACACATGTGAATATATGATAAGGTAAGGATTCTTATTTTTGACAATTTAATTGAATATGTTGTAAAACGGTCTATTTTAAATGTAAGTGGGTCATAATCAATGTAAGGTTCTGGGAATTAATTTATTGGAAGTCATCAACATTTAATAGAAGATAACATAGAAAATATCAGACTTCATTACATGTATTTAAGGTAAATATTACTTTTTGAAACTTTTATTGCTCTTGTGTTTGTGTGTGTGTCTGTACGTACATGTGGATTGAGTGACAATTCTAAATATACTTCATACTGAGGGTTACAATCAGAAAAGATTGAAAATCACTGCTGTAATATAAATTCGTTCAGATAATATTAGAATAATTTTTTTACAAGTTTCAATCTCCCCCACCAAAATTTTTCCGTGGAGATATTTACTGGCATTATATTAAGCGTCACCATCTTTACTTTCCATTTTGAAAGGTAATTTTGTCCTAAGTAGTCTGTAGGATTAATTCATTTCCATTGCATTTTAGTATTTTTCAACATGTTAAAGAAATCTAATTTGGAACTAATATGGTTTTGTCTTCTGTAATTTCTTCTCTGCATTTCTCTGAATTTTACTCACGACTTGGTAATGTAACATTTACTCATATTGAATTTACAGCTTCCCTTTGCATCAAGAAAACCTTATTCCATTGGCATGTAGGTGAGAGCTAGTTCCCATGCCAAATGAGTGAGTAGCATACCCCATTCTGGACCACTGTTATCCTAGAGTTTAAAGAGCAGTTTGACATATCACTGAGATGTACAGCTAGCAAACAAACATTTGTCTATAATGAGAAATTGAAGGAGTAAAGCTTTCACATGTTACCTAGTGTTATATAAACTTGTGAAGGGAAAACAGTGATCAGATTATAATCCTTTATAAGCTAAGTGAGCGTTCATAAATTAATTGCCTAGATGTCAGAGATAGACAGATAGATAGACAGATGATAGAGATATGCACCTATCTGTATATATATATATACTTTATATATATAATGACATATATATATATGTCATTCTTTATAATACCCTTACCAGCACGAAGTCTTCATAGCAGCATGTAACACGTGCCCAGTATTGTGCT
Source organism: Diceros bicornis minor (assembly GCF_020826845.1). Classification (NCBI taxonomy): domain Eukaryota; kingdom Metazoa; phylum Chordata; class Mammalia; order Perissodactyla; family Rhinocerotidae; genus Diceros; species Diceros bicornis. Next base: position 26,930,326 of record NC_080772.1, on the reverse strand, counting down.
AAGAGCTCTACACACATTATCTTATTTACACCTGCCCTGTGAGGTTTAAACTTTCATTGTACAAATGAATAAACTGACACATGAGTTTAAAAACTCACCCAAGGGGGAGCTGGTCTGGTGGGGGTAGCGGTTAAGTGTGCGTGCTCTGCTGCGGCAGCCCAGGGTTCCCAGGTTCGGATTCGAGGCGCAGACCGACGCAACGCTTGTCAAGCCACGCTGCGGTGGTGCCCCGTATAAAGTAGAGAAAGATGGGCATGGATGTTAGCCCAGGGCCAGTCTTCCTCAGCAAAAAGAAGAGGATTGGCAACAGATGTTAGCTCAGGGCTAATCTTCCTCACACACACACACAAAAAAAACACAACTCAACCAAGGACGCAAAGCTGGTATGTGGCAGATCCAAGACTAGAGATCAGAGTTGCTCACTCTTAAACGCTACAAAATGGGCTGAAAAGGAATTTTTTTTGGTTTTATCATTTTGGAAGCCAGTGAACAGAGAGAATTTTTTCTTTAAGTCTGGAGTCCTGTGGCCCTCAATGTTCAGTGAGTGGACTGGGTTCTGATTCTTCCATCATCCAGCTTCATTTTGCAGCAGTTGCTCCAATTCTCTTCACGCTGGACACACTGGCTTTTTTTTTTTCTTTTTCTCAAATCCCCATTTTTCATTCATATAACTTTTTGAGAGAATAAATGATTCATCTAATGGAACTACATATACAGAACAAAGCAAGACAAGTAGAATGTTTTCATTTTTCACTTTGGGGAAAAAAATAAGCTTTTAGTCAAATCAACTTAAGAAACAGCTTGAATTGCAAGATAATACTGCTCCTATAAGTAATTGCTTATGTGCTTGTCCTATTCACAGTGGAAGAGCTATGATTTATGAACATTTTTATTTAAAGTATAATCTTGGATTTATTCCAAGTAATTGTCATCTTTGAAATGTTGTCAACCTGGGCTAGCCACAGGGATGCCAGAATTAAAGTATTATATCAGCTCACCACATGGTCCGTCCATTGGGCTCAAGGACATTTTTATCCGCCTCTCTTTTATCACATATTTCCTTACTTCACATTTATATTTAATCCATTGACTTCTGTGATTTCTTTTATACCAGAGAGCATGTAAAACACAGGAGAAAATGAGTAGACATATTCACTTAGCAGAAGCTTTCTTCCTAGTTCTCTCTGTCTCTCTTTCTGGCTGAAACTCTATTAGGCAAAAGTGCCGCTGGTATTAATCTAAGATGATTAGCTGTGAAGTGGAACACAAAGGCGAGCCTGGGGTGGAACCATCTGAGGGTGAGAAGATACTTTAGAGCAAAGGGATCAAGAAGAACATGAGTTTAAGAGGCAAACTTTCAAATACGAGGCCCAGGAATTAATGTTAGCTACAGCTGCAGACCAAATGGGAAAATACATTCACCAGCGTAGAGATTGTTACCGGCCTTGTATTAGCTGTGCATTGAGCCCAGAGAGCAGCGTCAGTATATTTCAATTAAGCTTTTTCTCTCTCTTTCCTTTTTTAATTTTTGGTTCCTTGACCTCTTTCTTCCTACACCTCTCCACATCTTATTCCTATAACTTGCCTAACTTGCCATTAACATCGTGTTAGAGACGGCTCTGCTTATCACGCATACCACGTGCTCCCTTAAATAATCCAGCCACTTTGCAATTAAATTAGGCCGTGAGACTAGTTCCAGCCAATATTAATTTATCAGAAGTGACTTGTCTCACTTCTAGGCCAAACATTTAAGAGCTACTGTGCCACCTCCCTGGGGAGAGAGTGACATCCCAACATGTAGGGAACCTGGATCCCTGAGTCACCTGATGCAGGAGCAGCTCCACTGAGTGGCATCAGACTTCCCAGGAGTAATTATTAAAAGTTGTATGTTAAATTACTGAGATTCTGAAGTTGATTTGTTCCTATAGCATAATCTAGTTTATACATTAAGGTACATTTTAAACTAATATATACATTGATATACATTACTATTATATCAATTAAGTGGAAAGAATACACAGGCCATACACTAGGAGACTAGGATTTTGCTTCTATCCATCCGATATTCCTTCAAACAAGATGTATAGAGTTTCTACAGTATTTTAATCGTTGTTTCAGATATGCCCTGCAAACAGTAAATAAGACAGATAAGACCCTTGTTCTCAGAAAAAGGGGTTAGATAAAAATTAAGTAAACAAATAAATTAGGCAGGTAATTCAGACATTAATAAGCTCTATTAAAGACAATACCAATATATGTGAGAGAGGTAACTAGGGGGCTATCCATTGAATAGTTAAGGAAAGCCTCTTTTTCTTAGAGTTAGGACATGGATGAAGTAAAGGAGTGCGATATTGTGATTTATAAGAAATATATATATTTGGTCATTCAGATGACTGAAATATATATCTCAGATATATTTGGTCTTCATCCATGGTTCCTGGCTCACAGCTCCCCAAATCCTTGGAATTTCCTGAGCAGTAAAAGCAAGGGGACCATCTGTTGTTATAATATTTGAGCTCTTTTTTTTTTTGGCAGGGGAAGATTCGCCCTAAGCTAAGATCTGTTGCCAATCTTCCTCCTTGTTTGCTTTTCTTCTTTTTCCCCCCTAAAGCCCCAGTGCACAGTTGTGTATAGTTGTACGTTATTCTGGTCTTCCATGTGAGTTGCTGCCACAGCATGGCTACTGACAGGCGAGTGGTGTGGTTCCAGGCTCGGGAATGAAACCTGGGCCACTGAAGTGGAGTGTGCTGAACTTTAACCACTAGGCCATCAGGGCTGGCTTATAATATTGGGTTTCTTGTCCTCAGCTCCTGAAAACACTTCAGGCTGTAAAGGTGAAATTGGTGTCTTGTTTATGTTGAACCCCACTCAAGGGTGGGCACTGGCTGCCAGGATCACTCATGTGATCAGAGGGTTGAAATTTTCAGTCCTACTCCTTGATTTCAGAGGAGAAAGTGGGGGCTTGAGGTTGAATCAATTACCAATGGCCAATGACTTAGCCAGTTATAATGAAGCCTCCATAAAAATTGAAAAGCACAGCTCGTCAGCCTTTTCATTTTTCAGAGAGCTTCAATGTTGGGGGACCAGAATGCTTCCATATGCCACCATGGTGGGATTCAAGCTCCACCAGGACAGAAGCAACTTTGTTCAGGACCTCACCTTATGTATCTTTTCATCTGGCTGTTGATTCATGTCTTTTAAAATCCTTTGCAATAATTCATTAATCTAGTGTGTAAACGAGTTTTCTTGAGTTCTGTAAGCCATTCTAGCAAATTAATCGAATCCAAGGAGAAGGTCATGGGAACCTCTGGTTTATAGCCAGTGGGTCAGAAGTACAGGCAATAACATGGGCTTGCGACTGGCATCTGAAGTGGAGGGCAGTCTTGTGGGACTAAGCCCTCAGCCTGTGGAATCTGATACTATCTCCAGGTAGGTAGTGTCAGAATTGAGTTGAATTCCTAGACACCCTGCTGGGCATCCAAGAACTGTTGGAGTGGGGAAGCCTCCACATACACCCTTTGGAATTGGGTCCAGGAACACTTTGCAAGGAGCTAGTCCAAATATTTTAGAGAAGTCTTTGGGTATATATATATATATATAAATGATCTGAGTGCATTAAGACAAAGAAAGAAATCCAAGGTGATTGAAGCATCAAAGCATAGTGAACCTGGAGAGAGTAGTGTTATATGAGGCGAGAGTGATATGCAGCATATTGAGCCCATAGTCAGGATTTGCAATTTTATTCTACATTCTATGAGAAAATATTGGAGATATTTAAGTAGGAAAATATCTTAAGCATGTCTACATTTTCATAATTTCACTCTGGGCATAGTGCAGAGAAGGGATATATTTTTAATGCAGCACTGACCCGACTCACAAATAAATTATTTGTGCAAAGTGAAGAAATAAAGAAACCAATAATAGTTCCCAGGATCTAGACTTGTGCAACTGGGCTCATAGTGATACATTTGTTAAGATGAAGGAAGCTGGGAGAAGAACTTGCTTTCAGATAGGATTTATGATGCCAAGTTCATATCCAAATGGAGTTGTTTAACAGGAAATTAGATATATAAAACACTAGAGCACAGTAGAAAAGTTAGAGTGAGATAAAACTTGGAAATATTTTTATGCAAATTTTATTTAATGGCACTGGATTGGTTAAGATCACTTAGGGAGAGAGCTTTGACAGAAAGAGTCATCTGAGGCTAGAATCCTGGAATATTCCAGCATTTGGTAATTCAGAGTCTTAATTCCTCAATCTCTTACTCCTCCTCAAAGCAGACTACTCAAAGTTGCTAAAAGCTTTGTCTTGAGGGGATCCTTAAGGAGTGATTCTAGTGAAAATTTCAGGTATGGTAGTAAGTCATTGGGAGAAATAAAATCAGGAAGAAACCACTTTTGAAAAACCTATAAATCACACTTCTTAGATGTTGCTTACTCTATCTACAGCCCTGACTTAATTATGAAATAGTCACCTAACTCAGAGAATCCTTATCACATGGCTTTTCATAGGGAAAGTAAGGGCAAACCACTTCCTGTAATATATACTGGGAATACAACCATAAATTTGAAATAAATTATCACCCTGCCACAAATCTTGATTGGGTTTCCATGAATAGCCCACTTGTGAAATATTCACTTGGCTAGTCAAGGAAGTGATAAGGGGGCCACAGAAATGAGTAATTGTTCCAAGAGTGATCTGACCTAGTTTGTTATATGGCTTGGGGACATGACTCAGATTTTCTGTGTGTGTTTTGAAGCAAGTGCTTTGAAATGACCAGCAGCAGAAGTTCCATTTGCCATCTTTGTGGCCTATTTTCACAGGCAAACCACAGTCATTCCTCCACCAGGTAGCATACGTATAGTCGTTATTGGTAACAAAAGAGACATCAGGGACAGCGGCAAAGGATGTCTCAATGAAATAATGATGTTCAGCTCTTGAAAAACCACTGATGAATTCCGGAATGCCAGCAACAGGCCTTTCCTACAGCACTGTAAACACCACATCCAGACAAACTAGAGGAAGATGTTAAACAAAACACCTGTATCACAGTCTTAATTAGCAATCTCATGAAAGATTTTAATAAGAAGGAATTGTTTGAGGAGGAAAACAATTATTCACTCAATTTGTTTTGGTAATTTCCTGCATATACTATTAAATCTCTTATAGATACATTTAGCAGCCCAGGTGGTCTAGTGGTTAAGATTTGGTCCTCTCACTGCTGCGACCTGGGTTCTTTTCCTGGTCAGGGAGCCACACCACCAGTCTGTGGGTTGTCATACTGTGGTGGCTGCGTGTTGCTGTGATGCTGAAAGCTATGCCACTGGTAGTTCAAATATTAGCTGTGTCACCCATGGTGGACAGGTTTCAGTGGAGCTTCGAGACTAAGACAGACTAGGAAAAACGACCTGGCCACCCATTTCTGAAAAATTGACCATGAAAACCCTATGAATAGCAGTGGAGCATTGTCTGCTAGAGCACCAGAAGGTGAGAGAGGATGGTGCAAAAAGACCGGGCAGGGTTCCGCTCTGCTGTACACAGGGTTTCTAGGAGTCAGAATCAACTCCACGGCACTAACAAAAAGATGTAGTTAGTGAAAGTAGACTAATAGAATGGGTATGCATTGGTTTGATTTGTCAGGAGCTATCTTAGTGCACAGAATAAGTGTTGCTTACATTGGATTATTACAATAATAGTTGCTATTACAAATTTGAGGAGGAATAAAAACAAAGAGAGAAGGGGAAAGTGACAGAGTGTAAAGGGAGAGATGAATCTCCACCTTACTTGATGCCTGGGTTCCAGGGATCCAGCAATCCTCAGCTCCGTACAAAACTTAGGATCCTGGCACTCACTGTCCCTTCTGCAAAGCTTCTCCCATCCCAACACACGCCTAATTTATCTAATTATTAACTTTCCATGAGATCTACCATGTTCCTTCTTCATTTTCCAGTTACATTTATCCTCCAGTAGTCTCCATTCCCCTCTGCTTTTCCAGCATGAATTAAGCTGGTTAAGAATTGGGTGATTTTGAGTATGTCAAAGTTTATATCCATTACCAGTGGAACTTCTGAAAAGCCCAGATACTAGCTGGCTTTAGCCTGATGAATATGCATCTTACCTTGCATTTATATTTAGATTTTTGTTTTATTTTGCCTGAACTTTTGTATGTCAAGCACCTTCAGATAGTCATCGAATTAATTTATTAATTTATTAAATTTTATTGAGCACTTATGCTATACCAGGGATCCCCTTATGATATACCAGATATAAAGCGGTAAGCAAGACAGACGTGTTCTATGCCCTCAGACAACAGGTGGGCTCACGTGGAAGCAAGCATTATACAAAAAATTACAATGAAATTTGACAACTTTTATGTACAGAATGATTCTGGAGCTCATTACAAGCCGATGATACTCATCAGGGGTATTAGGTCCTATTACAATCTGTAGACGACCAGGGGGAGAAGTAATCCCACACCCTCTCCTGAATTCTGATTTACACTGAGATATTTCCTGACTTTCAGATAAATTAGTATGATCAGACTCTTTGTCTTCAAGTCAATCTACTAAGGCATTTTCCTGACATACCTAACATGGGTACTCTTTGTTCCCTCTCCATGTAAATCCTGAGTACATGACCTCAGACACGGTAGAAATATCATAGAACAAGGACTGTCCACTAACTCAGAGACAGCCAAGTAGTTTCAACTCAGATGCTAATCTGCACTTTATTGGGAAAGATTCTGAAGTCACATTTGAGATCAGCAAGAAAAGGGACCAATGATAATGTTTGTGACGTGAGCATGAGAAGAGGAGGAATGACTCCTATTTGCATCCAGGAGCTGGATGAAGCCACCCTCTTTGACTAGACTGAGAACTCCTAAGACTGAAGTCCCTGAGGGCCAGACACTGTCCTATTCATTTCTGCACTTATTTAGGGGCTTAATCATTATAAATGAGAGAGCAATTCTACATAGCCTCCCTCCACTGAGGATTATCACTAGGAAAATTCTTTGTAATTTAACTCTATCCCACATTTTTGAAAAAAGTGGAAGAGGGTTTGTGGGAATTTTCCTGGAAAATGACCTATCATTCCACTCTTGGTTAATATGTGATCAAATTGTGTCTTTCTAATTCATGTGATGTCTTTCACGTTCATATGTGGATGCTAATGTTTTCTAAATTCATATTCCACTCAGAAAAGATGGAGTTGCCAGATGCAAGAAAATTAAATTACATCAAATTGGCAAGGAATGATCTACGTGCAATAAAAGGGGGACATTTTTTCTCCTACTTTTTAAATTATATTTATTCAATAGTCCAAGTACCAAAAGGACAAAAATTCATAGAGTAGAGAGAAAGAAAACATACATTCGTACTCTAATAAACTATATGAAATTCCTTATAAAGTCCCCAAATCCTGATAGTTTTCTTTCCAGTAAAAATATTTTATTGGTACAAAAGTATAATAAATGAATTTTTCACCCGAACTAAATGGCAAATTGTTGTGATGTTTATTCTAATAATATTTTTCTTTGTTTATTAAGGAAAAAGTGTTTTCACAATTTTCTCTGTACCAGCAGATTCCTTGGGTCTTTCTCCCCCGGTGCACTGTTTGTTCTGAGCAACTTGCCATTTCACATGCTTATTTGGCACTTCCCTGAGTGCTTATAAAAAGCCTTTCAAATAATCATTCAGCCAGATTAAAATTTTAGAGGAGAATGAGATTGGTACTTATGTTGGGGATAGGGTGCGCAACATTAAAAGAAAATTGTTAATGTTGTCTATACTACTTACACTGATTCACGGTGAAAAATGTTTCTTAGTTTATTGCCTCCATCTGAACAGCAAATCCATGTAGAAAATCTGATCAAAGCACACTCTTTAATAATGCATGATGTCTCACTATTGACATTCTTAAGTTGTGTTGACTTTTACAACACTTGTAATGGTAGGAGAAGCCTAACATTAATAAGTGAACTGATATTTAAAATATATATGCTCCACCTGACTATTTGGAAAGTCATTTGAATGCTTTCTTAGGTAAAATATATTGTAGGGAAAAAAAAAACGTCTCTCCCAATGGCTGATGGAATAAATGTAGATAAATGTAGGCCAGTGTTTGCCTCTATGCATTTTCTTCTCATCTAGTAGAAACACGCTGCTGTATATCAGAGTTGCACTTTAGCTATAGGGTACCCAGCGGATTGGTCCTGAAGTGGCTGATTTGTGAGTGGTGAGTTTTCTGATTTCCACATGAGCAAAGGTGTTCCAAGAGTGTTGTCTCCTCAGTCGGTATTCTAATGACCTTTCAGCACTGAATTGAGATAAAGCAATGGATACTACTAATAGAATTTGCTGCAGGGAGGCCCATGGTGAATTGCTGCCTTCACCATGAACTCTAGTACTATAGCACACTAAAACAAAGCTATGGTGAAGGAAGGAAAAGTGAACAGAACATAAAGAGGAAATACAGTTTTTAAAAAATTAATCTGAATATTCAGAGACGGTAAAACATAGCGTGATTTAACGCACAACAGTTTTGTGCGTTAAATCTGACGCGAGGCTCGTGTCTTCTTAGATAAATAAGCACTATGGCAATGCACATGTTTTTATGTTGCTTTTCAGTACTTAGGATGGTGTTATACATTATAATAAACAAAATGCAGGAATGTCACAGTTGGCTAAATTCCTATCAATTATGAACTTAATTTTTACACATATTTAATACTTATCTCATTTCAGACTTTAGTATACTGAGAAATTTTCTTTTAAAGAAAAATGGTTTATACAGTTCACTTCCTGCCATAATCAAGGTCTTTCTAACCTGATATCTGAAGGTTATGCTTCAGTGAATAATTCAGTAGGTTAGTGAAACTCTGGCAGCAAAGAAAGTGCTAATCTTCGATGGAAGCTGTGAGGAATATTAAGAAACAATTGCAAAAAGTGACATATTTAATAGAGAAAGATTACGCTGTGCTACATCTATTTAATTTGAATTGAATAAATTTTGCCAGTATTTTATGAGATGCAGACTAGAAATTATGTGAAACTTCATAGTGTCACTTTGGTCTAGGAGAGAGAATAAAGGCCTTAAAAATATTTTATTGTGATTTTGAAGACTCCTCTGTCATTGAAGAGAATTTTGAAGAAATTGAAAAAGAATTCACCACAGGACTTTATTAATTTGAATTAAAAATGAAGGATAGTAGAAGGTGGTTTACCAAAAGATAAATAAGGTGTGGAACTTAAAGGAAATGGTCTCATGCGAGTCCTTGAAATCAGGGAATTCCTTCTGGACTGTGACTGAGTGAGATTGGCTTCCTTCTCCATTTTTCAAGGGAGATTTAGTTGCTCTGACTGAGACAAGCCTGAAATTATGAATAATTGCAAGTGTGAAAATGATTGGGGGCAGTTTGTGGCCTTAATCACTAAATAGTTCCTCATATGAACCCATCTCTGACATTCATAATCATCTTTTGCAATGTGTTTACCTGACACAATTTCTAAAAAAGGAAATATAAATACTTCTAATGCTTAGCCTAGCACTACTTAATTTAGGAACTTTAAAATGGCAAATTTGTTAACAAATTAACTTGAACAGTATTTATCTGTGGGGGAGCTACCCAGTATAAAATATCTCAGAATCCATTCTCTCTGCCCAGAACATGTTCCATGAAAAGTAGGAGTCCACATCAAATAATCTTGGGAAAAATATATACTCTATCTTCTTGGCTATTCACAGTATAATTTAACATACTAAAAAATCTAAAATGTCCTGGATGGTATTTGGAAGTGAGAACTTTGGGAGGTAATTAGGTTTAAATGGGATCATGAGAGTGGATCCCATGATGTGATTAGTGCCCTAATAAGAGGAAGAGACACCAGAACTCCGTCTCTACATGCGCCCTGGAAAGGCCATGTGTGCACACAGTGAGAAGGTGGCCATCTGCAAGCCGGGAAGAAGGACCTCACCAGAACCCAACCATGCTGGCACCCTGATCTTGGACTTCCAGCCTCTAGAATTGTGAGAAAATAAATGTCTCTCATTTAAGCCACCCAGTCTGTGGTAAGTTGTTATAGCAGCCTAACAGACTAAGACAATTGCTTTACTATTTCTCATTTTACACCATATTTTATTTATATTATACCCTTGGATCATCAAAGTTTCTTCTCTCCTTAATCCACGTAGGGACATACATCTCATACTTTTAAAAGCTAGTGGCCTTTTAAAAGTGGAAAGGACAATTTCCACTGTCTTCGTACCCAGGCTTTGCTGCTATGTGTCCTGGAGTAATTTCCATACTGAGCATTAGTCTTCTCACCTAGAACTGAGTATAGTAACACTGCATTGCTAAAGTGATGTAAAGATTAAATGTCACCTTACATAAAGGATTTAGATCAGCTCCTGTAGTGGGTAGACAATTAGCGTGTGGCAGGACATTATGATGATCACTATTAAGGAAAATCTAAAAACCAAACTAACTCACTAGACTACTATTGGTGTGCACATGTGTGCTACAATAATACCACAACTTCGCAACACTGCAATGTAATAGATAGCCTTGGGAAAGAAGTCTGCTGGTTTTCTGGTCCCTTTCCTTCTTAGCCCTATGGCCAATGAGAGAGAAATCCCTGCCTATTTACTTACTGCGGCAGATGTGTCAGTTCCTTTGCTCACATCCTGCGGACCTTATTCAGTGCACTCCTGCTTGCTTCCAGCTGCCAGCCTGCTGTCTCTGGGCTACCGACGCCTAAGCAGGCTTTGTCATCTGGCCCCTTGGCCCTCACGCAGTGGGCTGGATGTGCTAGGGAAACCGATATCACACCCTCACCCCATCCTTCAAGAAATGTTTACTCAACTTGAGAGTTCAGTAAAAACCCCCCAGCTCACTTTGGGGGGTAATTCTGAGATGAGTTGGGGGGGATAATTCTCAGATGAGTGCACTTCTCAGAGTTTCCTTAAGGGATTTAACTCACCTCCTTATTTTCCTTTTGGTGTTTCCTGCACCTCCCAAATAAACTCTTTGCACTTGAAGCTTTGTCTCAAAGACTGCTTCCAGGAGAACCCAACCAAGGCCAGCGGGGACTCCTAAGAGTGGGAAGAGGAAGTTCGTGTAGGTTGTGATGTGCCCACACACAAGCAGCCTCTTCAGGGATGCTAATTTTTTGATCCACCTACTGAAGTCTAGGCTTCTGACTACACTTGCTGTGAGTTCCAATCGATTCCATTGCCTCTTCTTAAAAATCTTAGAGGCTTATTTTGGGGGGACATTATGAAAACTAACAAAAACAAAAATGAACTAGGAGCGAACTGAATTCACACTATACGTAATAGAAGTACTAACAGTAACATGACTGACCCGAGTCTGAAGTCATCTCATTTCCCTGAATGTCACACTGAAAGAGTCCAAAGTCTTCCTCAAGTGTCCCGAAATTCCTAGAGAAGAATGGAAATTCTTGTAGTCACCTGTGCCTCTGGAACTTGCTTCTTTGGCAGCCCTTTTAATTTATACAAAATTCCCACTCACAAAAATTAGCAGTAAGTGTAGCGACTTGACGGAAAACTGGGAAGGGTGGGAAGTGAGAAATAGCTTGTTTGTAACAATAACGAGAGACGTCGTTCTTCCATAGAGCGTTGCACAATCCATTGTCAAAATATTACCTGGCTACAATATTCTCTGCGCTATAAAATATTTTCTGCGTCATAACAGATTCTATTCCGGCTTTGCCTAAAGCCGTCCCCCGAAGCATACTGTCTCTCTTGCCCCAATCCATCTTTCTTTTTGCTCCTTTTACTCTCTCTCTTTGACAAACAAATTATTTGTTGCTTAGACCCTCACAATGTTATGATCTCCCCCAAAGTCACTACAAGGTATTTTCCTCTTTCTCTAAGAAGAATTCCAGTGCCATTTTTTTTTCACGTATATACTGTTTGCTTTATACATATAATGCTTACTGTTTATCTAAATAAATTAGTAACAGCCCAGGTAATGGTTTATTGTAATTATTTGTCTCTTATCACCAGGCTAGAGTTAATAAATATGGTTAAATTATAGTGTTCAACATGATTTTAGGAGATAAACAGGTGAATATTTATTAGTTATGCATTTATTTTATCTGTATTAGAAGCAACTTAACTATAATATCAAACTCAAAGTTTCAAAGAAATCATTGTGTAGGAAGAGACTATTTTTAAAAGTTCTAATTGAAATTAAAATTGTTATAAATAAAAATATTTTAAAGAAGCCAGTAATATTTCTGACATGACAAGAATTATGAAGGTGGTGTTTGACTGACTGAATGAAATTTTTGGAATATTTCCCTAGGGTAGAGGTGATATATGTAATAAAAAAGGGCCGAGAGAATGTCATGATTCAGGTCCTGTATTATTTATCTCAAATTTTTATATATTGCTTGAAAATATATGCTACTCCCAATTGGACTGATAAATTTATTTTATCAGAGCTGATATAATAATTTCAATAGCCAATGGTTCAAAGTTTAATACTGACCCTATTAAGGAAAGTTATATTTCCCTACTTATTTTTCTTACTTGATACCTCATACACATGTGCACACACATGCATATATAGATAGAAGGTGGTAGATAATAGATGGATAGATAGATAGATAGATAGATATAGAGATATAGAGATAGAGGTAGGGATAGAGACAGAGAGAGAGAGAGAGAGATGAGATGGGGCTGAGGATGGGGATAGGGATGGGGTATGGATAGGGATAAGGAGAGAGGTATAGAGTTAGAAATAGAGATAGTGGTACCTTCAACCGTGGTGCTCTGTAAATGTATTTTATTCAATATTCCCACTTACAAAATGTTGTCTTCTATGCTCTTCTAAAATGAGTCAGCTTCTATAGACTACTGGGGATTTGAAACAAAAAGAATAAATCCTAGGTTAAGTGCTACCTCAAAGATGTTTTCTCTTCATTTATTCTTTAATCCAAGATTTTTATTCCTTACTCCTCAAATTTCAGAAACCATGCCTAAACATGACCTTCATTCCACTGTACTGAGATTTAATTATTTAATAGGGTTTGGATACTTTTTCAGTTACATTTAGATTGGGTCCCAAAATTTGGAACAGGTGGAGTCATAGCAACCCTCCGGAATGCCTCTGAGTATCAGCAGTCATTCATTCACCAAATATGCATCAAACATTACACTAAGATTAACATAAATGAAAACAAAATGAATTTTGATGCAGAACAAAATTAAATTTCATATTTTACTTGCCTGTCTTCAGAGGGAATACAGTACAGTGCTCACATTTATATTAAATATTGAAATATTTATCTTATAGTGACTGAATAGAACACAGCCTAATTTGAAACTTTGCCATCAGTGCAGCTCATTTCAAAGAGACTAAAATAATTAAACAAAACCTTCTCCATCTGTATTTCTATTTTACCTTGTCTTTGAATAATATTTTACAATTTTTTCCAAAATATTGTCCATATGTTACCTAATTTTATCCTCACAACAAACAAATCATCTCGGTAGGTTATATCATCGCACCGAATTCATCAATGAGTAACAGATGAGAAAAGCATGTGACCCTTGAGAATGGTAAACACGCTTATTTCTAAATCCCCATTCTAATCCCTCCCATTTTGATTATATCCCCATCTTCTGGTTGGCCATGGACAAGTGGTTCTATAACAAAGTAATGGATGGGGAAGCAGTCATTCAATTATAGACCTCAACCATCCAACCATTACCTTAAAGAAACTGTGCCTTCACTTTTGTACCAGGTAAGGGGCTCAGCCCACACATTCCCCCAATCACTGCTATTGATACAAATACAAACAAAAGAATAACCATCAGCTTTTGTCCAAAATATGTGCTTCAGTGGCTCTGTTTAGACACTTCATAGAAAGGACATTTGTCTTCTAAGATACCAGCCTTTCCACTTCTGCCCTAAATCCTATAATTTTCACTTACCTTCTATTTCATTTCCTCTCCACCCATCCATCTCCTCACTTCTGCCTTCGAGCGCACCCAGGACATTTACTATTAAAAGGAAAAAGCATTCAATGCTGTGGCTTCCAACTAGTATGTATTTTATTTTTCCTTCCTTTTGTATTTTCAAAAACTTAACTTTCCACAATTTGTCTCTAGATAAACTTTAAACAACACATATTTTAAATACTTGAATATCGGTAAAAGTTGAAATGTATTAAATACTGCTCAGTGAAAAATACCTTTTCTTCCCAAGCTTCACTAGCAGCCCAGCTCCCTTCCCCAGAGGCAATGACTTTGTCACTGTGTGTTCTTCCAAAGGTAGTCTAAACACATGCAAGCATATATGTTTATATCCTGCTTGTTTTTTACACAATTGATTACATACAATGCACATTGTTCCATGTGTTGGTTTTTTCACCTGATATTAATACATCTTGGAGGCTGCAGTATATCAGTACATACGAAAAGGTCTAGGCTTGTTTTTGTTGTTTCTTTTGTTTGTTTTAATAGCTGCTCAGTAGTCACTGCATGGCTTTTCACCATAGTCTTTTCACCTGTTGATGAGAAATGAGGTATCTCAAATGCTTGATATTTCAATAATACTGCAATGGATATGCTTTACAGATGTCATTGCTCAAATGGGCAAGTGTATGTGTCAGATAAATTTCTAGGCATAAAATGCTCATTTAAAAACAGTATAAAAAATCTTTCTAATCTTTTCTCTCAATGTATTACTGGATTATTCTATGCTCCAGTCAAAATAAATGCCTCTCTAATCCTCACTACCCACCCATTTGCCTTCCTTTCTGCTGACATTCATTTTTTGTCTCTCTTTAAATGCCCTTGCCACTAACTTCACAAACTCAAGTTATCTTCTTTTCAGTTAACCAAAATCCTCCTCATTCGTAAACCATTCTCTAATTCTTCATTCCATGAGGACACGTCCCTATTTCTTAATACCTCCATTAAATCTTGTTTACAACAACTCTCACGACACTCACTGCTCTCAACTTTGTAATGTAGTTATTTGTAGCAATACTTTAGTTCCCACTCAGTTTCTGAAAGGGCAGTCTATACCTTTTTTCTCTGTTTCTTCCTTAGTTGCACTTAGCAACTGTGTATTTAGTAGACTCAATAAATGTTTGTTGCATAAATATATTATTAGCTAAATGAATGAAAATGAGTAAGTGAATGAATGAATGAGTAAATGAAAGAAATCTAAGTTTTGCAGAAAGTCACATTTAATTCAGCCTGAGAGGGCTATGTGCATTTCTCTGGACTTTTCTTTTTGTATCTATTTGATAATTTTTATCTTCAAAGCCTTTGTTAAATGATAATTTTTATCTTCAAAATGTTTGTTAAGTGAATGTTACATCACATACCAAAAAATTGAGATAAATTGTCATCTCTTCAAGTTCAGCATTATCCATATACATTTGACATCCAAATGAAGATGCTGTTAGGAAAATGTTACTCTACTCTGGTCATGGGCAGGGTCTAAATATTAATTCCTATGAAGTAATTGAGAACAAATGCATGGTTCGTGGAGAAGCGTCTCTTCTGTCCATCACTGCTTGAGGAGGTTTAGTCTTCCCTGCATCCCTTCTGTTGTTTTCTTTTAGAGTCTAGATTCTATGGAGGTTTGGAAAAAAACCTGGGTTCCATGTAAAGCAAACTACAGGACTTCTGACCAGTTCTGTGAGAGACACAATTGAGAGAACTGCCATTATAAGCCGCTGCTAATCATATTTACTAATCTGACTGCATAAATGACAGAATCTGGGATCTTGTGACATGAAGCTCCATCCTTCTCAAGAGGGCAGACTGTGGAAACCATTTTCGTATCTCTGAATCAGAGGATTAGGTCAGTTGTGTAATATTATAAGTATTGAGTTTTTTTTTTACTTTTAGACATTCTCAAATTTTGTAGTTACATTGTTTAATTGTAGATTATAGGATATTGTGGTATAGAAAAAAAGACGAATAAATTAGAAATTACAACAAAGGAATCTCCTCCTAACTCTGCCTCTCTGTCACATGGTCCAGGTCCTTTTCCTCTTTGTCCTCCATCTTCTCATTGAATAAATAACGATTTAGACTAGAAAATTTGAAGGTCCATTTAAGTCCTAATGATCTATTTAGGAGTGGGAGCTCTGCAGATAGAAAACCTGCCTCCCAGATACAGTTCCACTATTTCGTGCTAAGTGAGTCTTGGCAAGTTATTTAAGTCTCTGGGCCTCCATTGCCTTATTTTTTTATTTGAGGCTAATGATCCTACTTTACAGAGTTATTGTGTGGTTAAATAAAACAAAGTAAGGAAAAATAGTTGTAAATTCAAAGTCACTCCATAGAAATAGTAGTTATAATAATATTGTTATTTCTTGGTTAATTGTGAATAGAGAAAATTCTCATTCTTATTGCATGGTGTTTTTTAGGGCGCATATGTGGTGAATAACCATGGTGGGCACACATTGGTCTCTGTAATCTAAGCTCTATTCTGTGTATAAGGTTCAATACTTTGAGAAAGTCGCGTATGTCTTTTAGCCACAAGCTTTCAATACCCCTAGGAAACAAAAAAATCCTTGTTTTTTGGAGAAAGCAATAAATGCTAGTACAAAAAGAAGAGTGCCAAATAGCACGCAGGAATATTTGAAAATAAGCCAACTAATACAAAGAAATGCTTAAACATGTCTAGATTCCACATATTCCTAATAATAATAATAATAATAGGTAACATTTTACATTTGAATTTCAGATACTTTTCTAAGGACTTTGCATGCATTCAGTCAATATTAAAATCAATATATATCATTTTAATTTTACAGGTGAGATTAATTGAGGAATAGTTTAAATAATTTGATCAAAGTCAGATTAGTAAGTAGTCATCATTTCAGATCACAAAGTCCAGTTCATAATCCGAGATTATAAATGTAAATTACCTAGTTCACAAAAAGTGTTGAATAACAAAAAAATGTAACTTAATAGTAAGAATTACTCCTGCCTCAGGTATCCTAAAGAGTCAGAGAAATAAAATTTGGTACTGAAACTTTTTCATTACTCCTGTGTTTTTAAACATAAATGGAGCGCCGGCCCCGTGGCTTAGCAGTTAAATGCATGTGCTCCACTACTGGCAGCCCGGGTTCGGATCCCGGATGCACACCAACACACTGCTTGTCCAGCCATGCTGAGGCCGTGTCCCACATACAGCAGCTAGAAGGATGTGCAACTATGACATACAACTATCTACTGGGGCTTTGGGGAGAAAAAGAGGGGGAAAAAAAAAAGGAGGAGGATTGGCAATAGATGTTAGCTCAGGCCCAGTCTTCCTCAGCAAAAGAAAAAAGAGGAGGATTGGCATGGATGTTAGCTCAGGGTTGAGCTTCCTCACACACAAAATATATATATATAAATGGAAAGAGTAGAGAGAAAGAGTCTATGCAAGATGGGAAGTCAGTGTGTATCAGAAGGAAGAGTTGGGAAAAAATTATTTGCAAGTTCATGATGACTTTTGTCCCTTTAAGGTAAATTAAAGAGCCACTCTCTTGATTTTGTCATTTCTGAGGAAGATGAATGCTGCTAGTAACTGCAGTTAGGGGGCGAGTATTAATAACAGCAGTAGAGGTATCAGTATCAAAACAGTAGCTAGTGTTAGTATATAAAAGATATCTCTGAGCCTCTAAAGTGTAAACAAAAATGCACTACGCAGTTATTTTCTTTGTTTTTTCTTTGATTATTTGAATGTCTTAAAAAGATTGCCAAAAAATAGAGGGGGAAAATGGTAAAGAAATGCTTGCTATTAAGCCCATGTGGCTACCCTTTGAAACAGCAATAGTATGTTGTTGCTGTTTTTTATTTCTTTCTGCAAGTGTGAAGATGGACTCTATTTGTCTTTTTGATGATTTATTTTGTTTGCTTATAGATAGTAACATTTTCATAATCAGTACCATTTGTCTCTATTCCAATTAGGAACTAAATGAAAAGTCTAAAACCATCAAACATTACCATTGCAATAATACTACCAACTGGAAGCAATTGGAAATTTTGAGAAACTAACTTCCCTTAAATGCTTTAGGCTTAAAAAGCTTTTAGACTCTAAGGGCAATCATATCACTGATTTTAACAACATAGATTGGTCAAAGACTCAAATTGGAAAAGGTCGTGTTTCACTGAGCATGATTTATTTACTTTCCGTATACAAAATGTTATTTTATTTAAAAAATAACAGAGTGCATGAAATATGGCTGGCTGAAGTTACAGTGAGCATAATGATATAGAATTAGAGGATGCTAGGCACAGACAACCACAGGGAATGGGAAGAGAATAATGTTTCCTCAAAACTTAGAGACATTGGATGCATTTACATATGATCAAATGTAGTTAATGGGCTTAAGCAGTTTACCAAAGCAAAGCAATTCAGAGTTTCCTTGATTTGTGTGTGTGTGTCTGCCTGTTTGTTTGTTTCAACACATCTTTGGTATAGGTGTGTGTTTACAATAGGTGCGTTTACGAATGCACCTTTGTGTGCAAGGGTCGCAATAGATGAAAAGTGGTATTGTCAAAAAGATCCTTGAACACTAGGATTATATTTCTTGGGAAGAAAGTGAGAGAGGCTGTCATCCAAGCGTTAGTTACTGTTCTTGGTAACTCAGAAGTTCACATTAAACTACCTCTTGAAATTTTGCCACCCCTGGATTTAAGGCAGTCACTATAGGTCCTTTGTTTTATATCTAGCTTGTTCTTAAGTAGCAGAGAGCATCCTTCTCCTTTCTGCACAAAGAGTTTCAAGTTCCTGGTTTCCAGGAAGACACTTGACAAGGAAACATTTTGTCCTCTTGCAAAGCAAGAAAGGAGGAAATATAATGCTTACATTTCTAGTAATATATAATTAGCAAATAGTTTTCCAGAAAACAGGCATCCACATGAAAGACAGAAACAAATGGAGTCCTCTTAAAAGTGAATACTTCTTTTATTTCTTTCTTTTTAAAACAAAGTCCTTAACTGTGTATGTTTATAGGATATGTATATGTGACATAAATGGCATTATATAAAAATCTAATATAAATGCATGTATGTATATATGTATGTGTACATATATCTATAGCTATCTAGATGACTATGGATATCCATATTGATAGATATAGATGGATAGATATAGATAAAGAGAGAGAGCATGAGGGAAAAGAGAAGGAAAGAGAAAAGAAATGAGAGGAGGAAAAAAGGAGAAAGGAGAGATTTTTATGAAGACGGGATCTTGCAGGATTTGGGAACCACTTCATTTGCTTTCATACCCTCTGCTTCCTGGCAGCTACAGGGCTGAGTGGAGCATTCTTACCTGGCTTAGAGAAAAAGGAAAATCTCTTACCACTTCTTCTCTAACCCCTCCAATTAAATCCCTGCCAACAACCTGTACTTAGTCTCAAAGCGTCTGTACAGAATGCTGGGAATTACCCTTAACTATACTCTGGAATTGAGAATACTCATACAACTGTATATTTCCATATATAGAAGGAAATTATCAAAATGAAACCAATTCCATCAATAGTCTATATTTTAGACTCTATAATAAAACAGAAACAAAAAAGGAAATGTAGACTGAGATAAAAATCATATTCAGGAAAAATAGAAATTGATATCAGAGTATTTACGAAACACCAATTAAAATGTGCCTGTTCAAATTGTGAAGATGAATATTCCTTCCATAGAGCATCAGAAACGTTCAAGCAGCCCTAACCCGAAGAAAAATATAATTATATCTCCACCTAGTGGATACTTATGGCAAAGCAGTGTAAGAAGTAAAATCTGAGAAATTCCCACCATCTGATAAAGGCAGCAAAGCAGGCTTGCCATAAAAATCTTGGAAATGAACCCCAAATTGGTTAATGATGTCTAGAGGGATTCTAAGGAATTCTGGGGTACTCCTGTTTTCAATTTTCTTATCTAGGACAGGATTATTCTCTCTCGAGATGTTAGAAAATGGTCCCTACCCCTTCTTTGTGGGCAAGGTGCCTTCACTGCGCAGTATTAAACCAACTTTGTATTTATACATTTGAACTGTGCATTGCAGCTAGGTCTTAAATAGAAAAAAAAAAATGTGAATTTTAAATGGAATTGGGGACTGATTTATTTGATTTGGTGGATATTTGGGTGGATATCTCCTCAAATTTTTGTCTGAAGAGAATAGAGAGCTTGATGATTATCGTTGGAGACCAAAGGGAATTCCAGATAAAATAAAAATAAAAGATAAAAAGAGATCCTTGGATTGTATTAAGGACTTGCCGATTAGCAATTATTTTAATGCTAATGAGGGAAACACTGGACACTCAGGCAAACTCGTTCAATACCAAAAGGTTTAGGGAGGCGTTATTGGTGTAATTTAATTTCTTAATGAAGACTGTAGTATTTTTTTTTTAATTTTTTGTTTATTGCAGTAACATTGGTTTATAACATTGTAAAAATTTCAGGTGTACATCATTGTACTTCTATTTCTGCATAGATTACATCATGTTCACCACCAAAATACTAATTACAACCCATCACCACACACATGTACCGAATTATCCCTTTCACCCTCCTCCCTCCCCCCTTCCCCTCTGGTAACCACCAATCCAATCTCTGTCCCTATGTGTTTGTTTATTGTTGTTATTATATACTACTTAATGAAGGAAATCATATGGTGTTTGACCTTCTCCCTCTGACTTATTTCACTTTGCATTATACCCTCAATGTCCATCCATGTTGTCACAAATGGCTGGATTTCATCGTTTCTTATGGCTGAGTAGTATTCCTTTGTGTATATATACCACAGCTTCTTTATCCATTCGTCCCTTGATGGGCACTTAGGTTGCTTCCAAGTCTTGGCTATTGTGAATAACGCTGCAATGAACAAATGGGTGCATGTACCTTTACAAATTGGTGTTTTCAAGTTCTTTGGATAAATACCCAGCAGTGGGATAGCTGGATCATATGGTAGTTCTATCCTTGATTGTAGTATTTTTAAACCAGCACAAGCATTTTTACTCTAAGAGCAAATGAGAAATTTTATTTTGGCTTTCTCCCTTCAATGTTCAAGGGAATGTTATACATATTTAAAAGCTGTGATTTATGGCTATAAGATCTAGAAGCAGTGGACTGAGGTTCTGCACTGTGTAATATATTTAGCACAATAATGTTCATCACAAAGATGTTTACCTGGGGTATGTGATGGGGAGAGGTTGAAAATGTACTTCCTGGAAAGCCCGAGAATAGATGGCATTAAAGTACCTTGATTTTTCAACACAAAAAAGTCCATTAAAATAAATCATTGCTAGAAAACCAAGATCATTGATAGTTTTTTACAAAATTGTCAGACACAAACTAAGGATGACTTAAAAAATCATAAATTTGTTTTTAAAAAGAACACAGGAAAAAAGAAAAC